>NC_092872.1:109752210-110055240 GCF_028372415.1 Notamacropus eugenii | reverse complement strand
CAACTAGTTAGCTATTCACACCTTAAGTTCAGTGGTTTTGATCATGGAATCAATGATTCCTAGAGGTGATGAGACATTAAAGTTTATTGATTTCAAGTTCGGTGTCTAACAGATGAAGAAACTGGGACCCAAAGGCAAAATGATTTGGCCAAATTCACCCAGCAGATCATTTGCTATGGCTGAGCATTTCTAAACTGATCTTCCTGCTGCACTATATTTTTCCCCATATCAACAGATGTTTGATGGGGTTGGGTAGAAGTTAATAAGGAGGAAAGAGAGGAGGAGAGAGTTACAGAAGATCCACCAGTAGGTCAATCAGTCAACAAACATTTTAATTATTTACTGCCATGTGCCAGGAACTGTGCTAAGTATACAAATACATGTAGGAAGACAACCCCTACCTTCATGGAACTTACATTTTAATGGGAGGAAGACAATACAAAACAAAACTGAGAAGTGAATGGGGAAGAGACAAAGGTACCAGGAATAGAGAAAGTATAGAAAGTAGTTTGGGGTGAAATGTGACTTGGCTGGCCTAGCTTCTCTCCTTAAAGGAGGTTCTGGGAGGAGAAATCACAGGGACAGAGAGTGGACTTCAGGGCTTCAGTGAGTTTCAGGATGAAGAGCTGGAGCATGGTAGAGAATTCCAGAGTGAAACCTGAGATTTAATACTAATGTCAGATGCACATGCTCTCTGGATTCTCACATTTTTTTCAACCAATTCTTCCCTCTCAATCTGTAATCATAGATTTAGTATTGCAAGGAACCTCAGAAGTCATCAAGCACAATTTATGACTGGGCAGGAATCTTGCCTCCAATATTCACAATAAGACTTCCACTAAAAAGAAACTCACAAATAACTTCGAATTTACTAGGATCACTGGGTCATTTTTCACATGAATTGCTTTCTACTGACATTTTCTCCTATTCCACGTTTGTGAAATTTTCAAAGTTAAACATACATTTTTACAATTCTATTTATTAAATCACATTTCATCAGTTTTGGCTATTCTAGCCTATTGAGATCTTATTTTAATCCAGTTCTATTATCAAACATAGTAGTTTCCCCTCCTACATTCATATTGTCTGCAATTTGATAAATAAGCCATCTATGCTTCCAATCAAGTCATTGGATAAAAAATGTTGAATAGAATGAACAGAATAGAAATGAAGAGAAAGTTATTCAACAAGTCAATTAATAAGCATTTATTGAGGCTTACTATATTCCAGATACTTGCTAAATACTGAGAATAAAAAGAAAAGCAAAAACTATTCCAGATCTAAAAACAGAGACCTTTGACACTCCAAAAGAGAACTCACTCCTAGTCAACTTTTTATTCATTAAACAGTATGCTTCAGATCTGCTAACAATCAGTTCTGAATGCACCTCACTATGTTCTGGGTACTTGCATATTGTTTCTAGAACCTGTCCCCCTCAAACATCTAAAACTTTTTGTACCCATAGTGTCTAGGGTTAGGGGTGCTTGGGACCCCAAAATACTGACAGTCCAGGTGGTTCTCGAATGAATTTGGCCCAAGCCTTCTTAAAGCCAAAGAAAACAAAGTTTATTAAAGATTTGCCATCTTGGGTTGGCTCTTGAGGAGCCTAAGCATTTCTAACACTTGTATTCACAAGTGGGCCAGATAGAATCTCAGCCAGACAGAGTCTGAACTGGATTGCATCTGAGCGCCTTCATGGAGGTGAGATGGAACTAAATACAGAAAAGACTATTGGAGGGATCTGGGGGCTGGTCTGGTAGTCCAAGGTGATGGGAGGAGGGGTTCAGGGAGGGTCCTGAGGAGAAGTCCAAGGAGGGGATTCAAGAGAGTTGGAGACAGCTGGAGGCAATCAGGAGATATCAGACAATGGAGCATCTCAGCGAGAATGAAAAGCCAGGTTAAGTAGGGAGATTCAAGGAGAATTCAAGGAAGTTCCCAGAGTCTGAACTCCATCAATAGGACTGATTCCTTGTTGAGGAGTTAGCAACCTCTCTGTTCATTAGCATTAACAAAGAAATAAAGGGTTCTTTTCTATGCTTCTCCCTTAGACTTAGTGTTACCATCTGAAGAACAATCCTCAATATATACTAGGGATTCACAAAGTGTATGAGAGCAGATAGGGAAACTATTCATGGTGTTCAGCTGTTTGGTGAGGCTATTCATTATTAGCAAAAGGATCATTACTGCTTCTGAGTAGCTACATTGAATTTCTATTTATAGGAAGGCCTAACATATAAAAGAAAAGAGAGCAGAAAAGCTGGTCTGTAGGCATGTAAGTGGCATAAAGAAAATTAAAAAAATATTTTCAGTATTAATAAAGATTTTGTTGTGTCCTATTGCAATGGTACAATATAAATGCAACTTTGTCTATCATCAAACTTTAGAGAGGATTTCTGAAATCCTTTAGGGCTATCCTGTCATTTTAGAAATAAGGAACTAACTTCTCTCAGTCAATTTGCAGTCAACTGGAACTATCACTCAGGTTTCAATTCAATTGAAAAAAAAAAAATATTTAAGTGGTTATTACGTGCAAAGCACATAGAGCATGCCAACCATTGAGAGTACAAAGACAGAAACATCATTGTTCCTGCATTCAAATAAATTACCTAACAATATGAATCCAGATAAGTAAGTACAAGATAATTTGGGGATGAAGAGAACACTAACAGCTGAGATTAGTGGATCAGGGAAGGTTTTCAAGAGGAAGTGGCACCTTGAAATAAGATAAGGACTCTGAGAGGAAAAGGTGAGGAGTGTGCATTCAGGTAACCCTATGGTTACTTATACAAGTGATGAGAAGCAAAAGATGAAATACGTTACATTAAAGGAAAGCATAGCTACATTTGGTTGATATGTGCAAATTGTGAAGGGAAGAAATGAAGAGAAAGGGTTGGAGAGGCAGGTAGAAGTTGAATTTTAGAGATAAATGACTTTTTTCATACAGGTGAAAGGAAATGAATTTTTTTAAGCAAGACAATGGCAAGATCAGACTTTTGCCTTAGGAAAATTACTTGGGCAGTTCTACTGAAAATCAATTGGAGAAGGACTTGCAATCACAAAGATTAACCAGGAAACTATGATAAATCTACCTTAAAGGAGTGATGGGGACCTGAACTAGAGTAGTTTAATTTACTCACTCTTTCAACCTCACTTCCCAAATTGAAATTTCACATTAGGCCCTGGCTCTGCCCACTGCTGAAGTTAATGGCAGGTAGGGTATAATTAATAATTAATAGGGTAGTGATCTGTATTCTGTGAGTCCTGCTGATCACCTTCTATAGGTATCAAATACTGTTGAGGTCAGATCCCGGAGATTAGATCATGTTGAAAGAATTCACTTAGACTTTCTCTGAAGTCATTGGGAACTTTATTATGTGAAAGCTATATGGACCTTGTTAGCAAGAAGCTAATGAAAGGCCCTGATATTTGGGGGAACCAAGTTTATATAGAGGTTTCAGAATGATGATGTAGTTTTAGAGTTTTTGATGGGAGTTAAAGATAAAGGACTGGACAAAAAAAGGATTTTGTGACATAGGTTGATGGAGAAAATGGGAATTCTTTATGGTTTGAAAATTTTAGAATGGGGCAGGGGGACACCGGTTAAAAATTAAGGGACAGGGGGAATGCAGGGATAAGGGAGACAAAAGCAGTTCTTTTGGTACACGTTAAGGAGAAGTTTTATGGTATTTCAAGATAAGGGGAAAATGACTTTAGGATGCCCTCAAGTGACAGGATCTCAAGTTACAGAATGAGCCCAACTTCCCTCAGGAAGGTCTTCACAAAATACTGAAAAAACAACCATTAATATTCTTTTACTCCTTAAGGCACTATTTGTATCTACATCAGATACTAGATTCACCAAAGACCTCAGTGGTGACTGAGGCTGGGGACCAACAAGCTTTTTGTATGTACTAAGTACTCTAATTGAAGGGAAGACTTAATCCTTGCCTTCTTGAACTGAGATCTGTAAGCTCCTGATCATGTTTTGGTCTGACTGACACAACTTCAGACTTGTCCCTCATTAGAATTAAAGTAAACTACTGTGAGTCCCAGACTTTGTTAGCTAGTTTTACTGATCTGCAATTTCAGAGTGACAGAACTGTAATGTTTAAAAAGTTTGAGAGACATAGTTTCTGGGTGATTAATGATTTTATTAATAATGTTACTATATTACCAATAAAATGGATCAGTGACACTATAAAATGTCCAAGACAGTCATGGTAGTGGGCTCACAATTTATATGTCCTTGAGATAGTGGCTGTTCCTAAGAGTGGCAATCAACTCTTGCCTCTGATTGTGTCATTTACTTTCAAAATTCCACCTGCCTTAGGTAATTTAGACAAAGGATCTATCCTCACCCCTCCCCCAGGCCTGCCTAAGTGAAATATGATGGGCAGGAATTCACCTTAATTTAAATTCTTCCTGTGGTTTTCCAGTTGAGTGAGGCAACAACTCCATCTAGATAAGATAGTCTAACTGGGGCAACTTTTGGGGAAGGTCAGGGACCTCCCCCAATAATTTGTTATTTAATGATCATTTCTCTCAAGGAGAATTATAAGAGGAAGAGACTTAATATAATTACAAAGTGAGACTCTATCCTATATCAATGTGTGTGTGTGTGTGTGTGTGTGTGTGTGTGTGTGTTTCTCTCTCAATGGTTTTATCATTTCATGTACATTCAAATGAAAGCCTTCTATTTATCTTCCTTCATGCTCTTCTTTCTCTTCTCTAGTCTCCATTGTCAACCCCCCAAAAGAAAAGAGTGTGTTCTAAGAAAGAAACAAATGTCCATGTTCTCTCAAGCTGGCTTGACAGGCAATTCATGGGAATTACAGTCCAGAAAAGGCTTGATTTGGGATTTGGGGTGCCCAGTTACATACCCTTTCAACAGAGGCTATCACCCTGCCATCATTCTGCCTCCCGACAGAGCATATACTTGTTCGATCAGACCACACACATACACACACACACACACCGTATTGCACCACTCTCAGTATTAGGCTATTTAGGCACAAAAATCTGTCTCCAACCAAGCCTGAGTATAAAAAATCAATTCAGGCCTATGCTGAAATTGTTTGTTTTTTGTTTTGCTTTGCTTTTTCATTTTCTTAAAAAAATTATTTATTTTTATTTTTCAACATTCGCTTCCACAAGATTTGGAATTTCAAATTTTCTCCCCTTCTCTCCCTCCTGCCACCCCAGGACACTTTGCATTTTAATTACCCCTTCCTCCAATCTGCCCTCCCTTCTATCACACACAAAGCCCTTCTATCCCTTTCCCTTCTATTTTCCTATAGGGCAAGTTAGATTTCTATATCTCATTGCCTATATATCTTATTTCCCAGTTACATGTAAAAACAATTTTTATCATTAGTTTTTAAAGCTTTGAGTTCCACATTCTCTCCCTTCCACCCTACCCATTCACCCTCATTGAGAAGGCAAACAATTTGATATGGGTTATGTATGTGTAGTCACAAAAACACTTCCATAACAGTCAAATCATGAAAGACCAACTCTATTTCCCTCTATCCTGTCCCACCCTCCATTTATTCTATTCTCTCCTTCAACCTGTCACTTCACAAAAATGTTTGCTTCTGATTACCCCTTCCCCAATTTACCATCCCTTCTACTATACCCACTCTCTTATCTCCTTCCCCCCATTTTCCTGTAGGTTAAGATAAATTTCCATACCCAATTGAGGATGTATGTTATTCCCTCCTTAAGTCTCATCTTTCCCCTCTTCTCCATTGTACAAACTCTTTCTTGCCTCTGTTATGTAAGATGAGTTACTATATTCTCCTTCTCCCTTTCTCTTTCTCACAGTACATTCCTTTCAACAATTAATTTTATTTTTTAAATATCATTCCTTCATATTCAGCTCACCCTATGTCCTCTGTCTATTTGTGTGTGTGTGTGTGTGTGTGTGTTTCCTTCAACTACCATGATATTGAGAAAGGTCTCATGAGTTACAAATATCATCTTTCCATGTTGGATTGTAAGCAGTTCAACTATAATAACTCCTTTATGGTTTCTCTTTCCTGTTTACCTTTTCATGCTCCTCTTGATTCTTGAATTTCAAAGTCAAATTTTCAATGCAGCTGTGGTCTTTTCAACAAGAATGTTAGCAAGTCCCCTATTTCATTGAAATTCCATTTTTTCCACTGGAGGAAAAGTTTTGCTGGGTAGGTGATTCTTCTTTTAATCCTAGCTCCTCTAACCTTTGGAATATCGTATTCCCAGTCCTCTGATCCCTTTGTGTAGAAGCTGTTAAATTTTGTGTTATCCTGATTGTGTTTCCATAATACTTGAATTGTTGTTTTCTGGTTTCTTGTAATATTTTCTCCTTGACCTAGGCATGCTGAAATTTGGCTATGATGTTCCTTGGAGTTTTCCTTTGGGGATCCCTTTCAGGTGGTGATCAATGGATTCTTTCCATTTCTATTTTAGTTTCTGGTTCTAGAATATCAGAACAGTTTTCCTTGATATTTTCTTGAAAGATGATGTCAAGGTTATTTTTTTAATCATGGTTTTCAGGTAGTGTAATAATTTTTTAAATTATTTCTCCTGGATCTATTTTCCAAGTGAGTGATTTTTCCAATGAGATATTTTGCATTGAATTGGATTTTTTTCATTCTTTGGGGTTTTGTTTTATAATTTCTTGATTTCTCTTAAAGTCATTAGCTTCCATTTGCTCCATTCTAATTTTTAAGGAATTATTTTCTTCAGTGAGCTTTTGGATCTCCTTTTCTATTTGGCCAATTCTGCTTTTAATGGAAAAATCTGGCTTTTTTGACCACTTTTGTCATTTGGGATAGTCTTATTTTAAAGCTGTTATTTTCTTCAGCATTTTTGGGGGTCTCTTTTAGCAAGCTGTTTACTCATGTTTTATGATTTCCTTGCATCCCTCTAATTTCTATTCCCAATTTTTCCTCTACTTCTCTTACTTGCTTTTCAAAATCCTTTTTGAGCTCTTCTATGTCCTGAGACAAATTTATATTTTTCTTTGAAACTTTGGATGCAGAAGCTTTGATTTTGTTGTTTTCTTCTGTTTGTATGTTTTGATCTTCCTTGTCACCAAGAACATAAGTAAATACCTTCACACTAAGGAAGTAAGATTCTATAGTCTGATTTTTCCCCCACTTGCTCATTTTTCTATCCAATTACTTGACTTTTGAGCTCTTTGTTAAATGGACAGTATACTGGCTCAAGCTTCAGGGGTTTTGTGCAGCTGGTTTCAGAGATATTTCTAGGGACCTATACATTTTCAGTTCCTCCAAAGTGGTATGACCAAAGGAGACATGTTTACTCTTCTCATGGCCTGTACTCTGATCACCACAAGCAATGGTGGAAGATGGTGAGCAACCACAAACAGTCTTTTCTGCTTTGATACAATGAGGATTCCCTTTCCACTGATGCCACAAGTTCATCCAGGCCAATCTTCCTACCTGCCCCAAGACCACAATCCAAGACTGTCAACCAGATCAGCCATTCAATTCCCCCAAAGTAGTCAAAGAGCTCCAGAAGCAGCCACCACTGTGACAATGGCTGCCATTTCCTTGTATTTGGCCTGGATTCATACCACATGCCTCCCTCAATCAGGCTCAACAGTTTTCCCATTGACCTATGCTGTCTTTGGCATTTGTGGCTTGAGAAATCTGGAAACTACTACAGCTGCCAGTGATTCAGTGCCCTATGACCTGCTCCAGTCCCATCTTTTCTGACTCAGCCCATGCTGGATTGTCGTCTGATCCCAGCCCTGTGTGACAGACCTTTCCTGTCAACCTTCCAAATTGTCTTGGGCTAGAAATTGGCATCCATCTCTCATTTTGTGGCTTTTGCTCCTCTAGATTTTGTTTAGTCATTTTTACATTTTAGACATTTTGAGGGGTTTGGGGGAGAGCTCAAGCAGGTATCAGCTTCTACTCAACCATTTTGGTTCCATCTCTGGTTTGGAGTCTGACCAGGATAAGACTCAGTGCAATCTCATTATCAACCATGTCCTTGTGAAGAAATTTAAAGAAGAAGCTAGCTGGGGGAGGGGAGGAGCACAGTGTAACTAATAAATTCATATTCATAAAGTACATGTCTGACCATGTCATCCTTATGCTTAAGAATCTTCATTGGCTCTCCATTGCCCTTAAGTAAAAAAAACAAAAAAATAAGAACAGTTTACTTTGGTATTTACATCCCTATGAAATCTGACTCTCACTTATATTTCTAAGAAGATTATGCATTATTTTATTCTACTCTATATTCTAGACAATTACCCTACGTGTTTCCCCCTTACATTTCATCAAAACTTCTACCTCTAGGCTTTTGGATAGGTGTTCATGTGTTGAAATTCTTTCTCTCCTGATGTTCCACCATTTAGAATCTCTAGTTCCCTTTAGTCAGTCAGTCAGTCAATAAACATTTATGAAGTGCCTGCTATATGCCATGATAAACATCATGCTAAGTGCTAGGGATGAAGAGAGAAGCAAAAGACAGTGCTTGCCCTCAAAGAGTTCATAATTTAATGGGGAATAAAACAAGAATATTTATATGAACAAATTATATACAGGATAAACAGGAAATAATTAAAAGAGGGAAGGGCACTAAAATTTAGAGAGGTTAGAAAAGGTTTCTTGCAGAAAATAGTTGGAAGTTTAGATAAGTATCTCCTTAAAAACAACTCTGATAGTTTCTCTTTTTGTGAGACATCCTGACAATCATTGCTTCTTTATTTTTGTCATATGCTGTATTTAGTTATTTGTGAACATTTGTAAACTCCTTGAGGTCAGGGATTGTCTTACATTTGTATAACTGGAACCTAACAGAGTGCATGGCATATTAAAGCTACTTAACAATGCTTATTGATTGATTCATTGAGACCTTTGTGATCAGGAGGCTGCTTATATCCTCAAAGAAAATATGGCAATTTGAAGGAGGCATCTTGAGAAGCTGAATTTAGTTTTGAACACATTGAGTTGGAGATACCTATGACATATATAAGAGTAGATGTTCTACAGATAATTGAAGTCAATAAACTGTGACTGGAAGGGGGAGGGGAAATTAGTAATTAATACAAAGGTTCACAAGTCACCTGTGAGGGGAGATATTGTAGAACAATAAAAAGATAGATTTAGAGTTAGGATATCTAAGGTTCAATTCTGGCATGACCTGTGGTCCTTGTCAAGTTACTTAAATCTCTAGGGATTCGTTTTCTCATTTTTTAAATGAAGGGGTTATGCTAGATGAGAACATTCCAGATATGAATATATGATTCTACGAACTTCAGAGAAATGATACATGAACCTATGGGAGCAGATGAGAGAGTAAAAGAGATGAGAATCTAGGATAAGCACTGGGGTAAGCCCTTCCTAACAGATTTGAGATAAGGGTTGTGGGTGAGATGGATTATGATTCAGTAATGAAGTCTGAGAAGGAATAGTCAGAGAAGATGGAGGTGAACTAGGAGAGAGCACTATCCAAAAGTCAAGAAATAGTAGATACATAGCA
Organism: Notamacropus eugenii; assembly: GCF_028372415.1. Classification (NCBI taxonomy): domain Eukaryota; kingdom Metazoa; phylum Chordata; class Mammalia; order Diprotodontia; family Macropodidae; genus Notamacropus; species Notamacropus eugenii. The sequence goes on along the minus strand of NC_092872.1, from coordinate 110,045,742 downwards.
TCTAAGTTGAAGTAGTAGTCGATAGCCAAAAAAAAAGCTACAAAGAGGTCAAAGAAAACGAGTGAGAAAATATTATCATTTTTAGCAGCTAAGAAATTGTTGGCCCCCAGAAGAAAGTAGTTTTACTAGAAAGGAAGAGGATATTGTTAGATCATCACTGATGTGGAAATGAAGGCAATTAAATATAAATAATCTTTCAAGGACTTTGGTAATGAAAGGAAGGAGAAACACAGGGCAGATCAAGGACATGGTTGAATCAAGTGAAGCTCTTTTTGTAGCTTTGTTTGTATTTTCACTTTTTTAAAGAATGCAATAAAACTTAACATGTCTGTAGGCAGTAGGGAAAGAACAGGCAGATAAAAGTTAAGGAAGCAAACCACATATATTTCTCCAATTAAACTTCTGTATCTTCCATAATGCCTAGTATAATGATGTATAGCACTAAATCAAGTAATACTGAACTGACTGGAATTATGTGACAAAATTATTGTTTTTCATTCTCTTTAATCCAGAGTTAGTACTATCTGAACTATAGTCCAAGGAAGTTATTTGCTGGAAGAAAAAAATCACATATTCTTAAAAATAAGCCAAAGAAATATTATTTGTAATGAAAAATGCAAAGAAATTAAATATCCATTGATGTGAGAATGGCTGGACAAATTATGGAATATGAATATGGTCGAATGAATATACATCAAGGATGACAAATATGAAAAAATAAAAACAGTAATGAGATGTATGAAATGATACAGACTGAAGAAAGCAAAACAAAACGAAAATTAAACATATTGACTACAATACTGTAAACATGGAGAAACAATAAAACTCAGACAAAGTTAACAGAATTAATGCCACACTGTTACAATTGGAACACACATTCCCCCTCCCCCCTTTTGTGCAGAATCATAAACTGTTTTTCAAGGAACTTATTGCATGAGATGTCTGGATTTTTGATGGAAAATTTCTTTCATATTAATAAAACTTTAGGACAGAAGAGAAAGAAATGTTTCTTGTTCTTTGGAAAGGTCTTCTACCTATAGTTCCTAGGATTTTGTTTGACTTTAAGAAAAAAATGAACTCTCATTTTCAAAGAAGAATCAAGAAATAAATATATTAATCTTTCAATAATGGCAAGAATTTATCACCAAATCTTTTTGTTTTCTTCTTAGCAATGTCTGTTGACCTTTGATATCTCTACATTTTCTCTGAAGTTCAGGGTACTGACTTTTTCCCCTGAACTAAGTGAATGACACGTATGCTTGATTAAAGGAGATTGTTAACCTCTCAAAAGTTGCCTTTCCTTTTATGAATGCACTTCTAAGAACCTATGATAGTAGCCCCCACGTGTATGTTGGGGTGCTTACTCTTAAAGATACATGAAACATTTTCACAGACATTGCCTTATGGGTCTTCAGGCAAAGACCTATTCTATATAATATAGTTGTCAGAGATTATTTGGAAATACTTGTATTTTTATTCATGGTAGTTCTTTATTATTCTATAATCATTATGGCTAGGTCTATAGAACTTAATTGTGCTCCTTTTTTCTGCATAGCACAGGTTGTCAGAATATAAAACTTAATGAAATCATGAAAAGTTGGTACTCTGTGTTGCAAGTGCCCCTCAGTAGCTCTTAGTATCTTCCAAGCAAAAGAGAATATAAAGAGCAAAGAATGATTTTGAAAACTGACTTGATGATTCCTCTCCCTTTTCTACCTCCCCCCTTTTAAAGTTAAATGTATTACCCAGTTTAGAGGATAATTGAATAAACTAATATCTACGGTTGCATCTACCCATTAAAGTATGAACAGAATCTCATTTCCTAAAAGAATAGCTTATTTCAATTTATTGATGTGGCAGTACAGTCACAAACAGATCATGGTTAACATATAGGTATGATCACAAATTTTGTTCACTGAAAGTGTGATGACTTCTGTGATAGCAGATTATAAGGTTCTCTATTAGCAATTAGTCATTCATTCATTCAATAAGCATTTATTAAGTATATAGATACTTATAAAATTACCAGATATTTTATAGGCAGTAAAAATACAAAGAAAAAGTAAGTGGGCCCTGCCCTTAAGAAGTTTACATTCCAATGGAATAGGGAGGATGATATGTATATAGATATGTAAATACAAAGTATATACAAAATGCAAAGTTGCTTGTCCTAGTTAAGAAACATTAAAAACTGGAGGACTCAGGAAATGCCTGTTTTTGGAGGCGACATTTGAACTGAGCCTTGATGGAAGCTAAAGGATCGAAGCAGTTGAAGTAAGAAAGACAAGCAATCAGAAATGAAGGACAGTCTGAGATGGGTGACAATATCATGGAGAGGATGGGATACAGATTTTATGAGGGAGAATAACATGTAAGTGGCCTGAAGAAAAAAAGTTTAGCTCATGAAAGACACATTTATATGTTATCCTAACCATAAAGGAGCAGGGAGAGCCTTCAACTAATCTCGAATTCCACTGAACACCAACATGTTACTTACTATCTTAGTTTGTTGTTGTTTTTTTTAATTCAGTTTCTGAAACAATTACACTCCCACCTACTTGTCATGGCCTTTCCTTCATATTTCAACACGCCAGGTTAATCTTGAGCTTCTACTCAAAGGATTACTCCATTAGTACACACTTTAAATGGATTAGATAAAAGAGTTGAAAAAATACAAAGCAAATAAAGTTACTATGGGTACATAATATTCTCCTCACGTCTTAGATGCAACACTATCCTGACGCAGACGCAAGAGAAATGTCAGATTGGCATCCATTTACCTCACTGAAGTCACAAAACACAGTTTAGACTCATAATAGGTTTGGCAGCTTGAATGCTAGGAGACTTGCTCTGACTGTTAGAAATAGTACTTTTATAAAGTTTACGTAAGTTTATTAAGGTTTAAATTAGAGGACTAGACTGCATTTTTCTGTGAGACTTTTCCACCTATACCATAAAATTTGAGGGAGACATTCTGTTTAGGCACAAAGAGCCAACTATATGTTGGAAGATTTCTCACTTTTCTCATACCCAGCATGTTGTTGAACCTCCCCTTGTAAGTACACATAATAATCACAATAAATGAGTACAAATCATAATAATGATCACAAGATTCAAAGAGTGAACAGGTTTATTTACAAGTCAAAGAATACAAATAAGGCTTATATCAGAGTCCATACAAAATAGCCCTATTCACCAGGATGCATCTTTCCTCAGTCACAATCATATAACATGTTTTTGGGGGTATTGTTTGCTCTACCACACTGGCTTTTCCAGTCACCTTCACCCTATGACTCTTAATTTAGACTTCCTGCTTCTTTGCTGTTTTCTCTTGAAAATCAAATAGAGTAAGTTTGAAGCTAGAAGGGAACTTGAAGGCTATGGAATCCAGCACCCCTTCATTTCACAGATGAGGAAACTGAAGATAATTGAGATCTAATAACTTGCTCAAAATAACATAGCTTGTAAGTTTCCAAGGTACGTTTTGAACCCAAATCATCCTGACTTCAAGTCCAGTGCTCTATCCACTATGCCATGCTATTTCTCAAGCAGATTAAACCAATTGCCACTTCTAATCACAGACCCTTTTGACATCATCTATAGCATGTAACTCTACCACTTTTCTCTTATTCGTTTTTGATCAAGATACTCTTCAATATATTACACACACCTTCAGTTCTTAGCTCTCAGCTGTGGGAATCAATTATTTCCTTTCCTATGATTTTTCAGTCATAGACTCATAAGGTAAGACCATTTTAGAGGTCATGTCTTGACCTAATACATCTATGTTTCAAAGGATAGACTTGACTAGGATGTTGTAACTTTCAGAAGATTTCTTTGTACCCCACTTCTGTGGCCTCTGACCTCACTGAAGCTTTCTTATATGTTGGGAATCCTTTCAGCTCCTACTGAATCCCTGTAACGTCTGTCATATTGATTCAAGGTGAATTGTATCCTGACATGTTCTCTTCTTGAGCAACTCAGTGATGCAACTTTTTCCCCTCTCTATATCTCCTGCATGTCTAATGACTAAAGAAAGAATTTTAATACCTCATCAGTTGCCTTTTAGTCCTCTAGTATTGTCACTGGAGAGTGAGGTGACACCACAGATAGAGTTCCAGGCTTGAATTCAAGAAGACTCATTTTCTTGAGTTCAAACCTGGTCTCAGACACTTACTAGCTATATGATATCATAAAAGCCACAGAACCCTGTTTGCCTCAGTTTCTTCATCTGTAAGATGATCTGTAGAAGAAACTGGCAAACTACTCCAGTATCTTTGCCAAGCAAACTCCAAATGCGGTTACAAAGAGTGGTACACTGCTGAAATGACTGAACAATAATAAAATTGTCCCTGAGTCCACTAAGTGAGTTATTTAAATTTCCCAGAACTATTTCCAGACACATCTATGACCATTTTGAATTGTTACTTATTACTTCCTGAATTTTTGCGTTTGGTAGACAAATATAGTCTTTAAAATATGAAACCACTTTTGCAGTGGCTACAAGGGTATGAATTCCTCTTCTTGCTTAAAAGTCTTCATTTTTTTTTTTTACTAAATTTGGCACCAGATCTTTGTTTTATATTTTAAAAATCTGTGAAAATGTTGAGTTGAAGGGGAATAAATGTGGATCAATAATTCTGAGTATGAAAATTATAAATAACTTGATCTCTTCTTAAAGAAAATACATTGAATTGATTTGCAGATCTCTTCTGTGCTCATTTTAACTTATTAAGTGGCACTTGCTTTTTCTTTCTACATGAAAAATACATTACAATAAGGTTGACCTAAAGAAGCATTTTCCATTACTGCCTGCATTTTTTAGCATTTATTTGTGTAAGGATACTCTGACTTTACTCTTCCATGATAAGGAAGGCCACATCTCCAACTTAGCATTTTAGGGGCAATCCTGAGTAAAACCTTTTTCTAACGCTATCATTTCATATTAGAATACTGCCTTTCTTACCCAAACAGTCGCTAGATGGGGGAAGTGGAAAGGGGAGAGAACAAAGATCAAAAGTCATGGTTGGCCAGTACCATTTGAATGCATCCCACTTCTGGCTGTACTGAAATATCCATATCCTCATAATGTGATGGGTAGGTTGGAACATTTTCCATTTCATGTTAGAGATGAGAAATTGAGGAAAACATAGTCAAATGATCTGCCCAGCATCACACTGCTAATAAATGTCTGAACCTGGATTTGCTCTAAGGAAATTCAGGCCTGGTGTGCCATCCATTGTAACACCTAGCACCCAATCAGTGAACTACTGTGACAAAAAATTGTGAAGAAGCAACTACTATCTTAGAGATGTAGTGTTATAGAACTTAGACATTAGTCCACAAAGAATACTGTTGAACCTTAAACAAGGAAGGCTAGAAGATTACAAGTCTTTATGATATGCATCCTAAAGCATGACTAAGTTAATAAACAGAGAGAGTTACACTGAATTATACTGAATTATAAATATTTTACATATTTGGGAGGGGAAATTGCCAAAATGGGGGTTGCAAAAGCAGATTCATCAAACAAGAAATGGAAGGATGCCATTCTACGTAAGACATTGGGCCATCATTTAGTCTTATTCTTCTACAAGAAGGAATTCATGCTACTATGGCACTTTGAATTGTAAAGAGCACTATAGCAGTTGCATAAGGCAAGGTGAAGAAAAAGAGCATTCACGACAATGTGGTCTAAAATTCCTTTCTTTTCACTACCTCTTTTACTAGCTCCAGTTGAAAAATGACTTGATACTGGGTCTTAGAGATATTCCTGGCCAGTAGTCAGAACCACTGACAGGCTTTATCTTGGTTGGTCTTTGTTTTATCTATATGAAGACATTTCATGCAAATGAGTGGAAAGGTGGAATCAAATAAGAAATGTATTTCAAATTCCATGCTGTGGTGGCCAGGTCTGCTCCTAAAAAAATAAATAAATAAACAAAAAATTCCACAAAATGTTTATATTTATTTATTCTTTTGGAGATGTTATGTTTTCACTGACATAGATTTGTAGTCAGAATTCTGAGCTAAAATAACAATTTTTGTTATATCAATTAAATGAGAATCAAGATTAAAAATGACCTTGCAACTAGGATTTTACTTTGGAGTACTAGGGGCAAATGCCTTTAAAGAGAAAATATAAATGCTAGGTTTCAGCTCAATGACTAATCATCCTCCTTCCTCTCCTTCTTTGTGCATAAATATAAAATGTTTTTATCTCTTGGAAACTTTGACTCTTAGGAGATGAAATGTCATATTTACATAGAATCTTTAGTGTCCTGAGCTGTCATCTGAAAGTCTGAGGAAAAGCCAGTGATGGAGTGAACTGTACCAATGGAAATCCTATTGTTTGACTGAGAATGTCAGACTAATTTTTAAAAATAATAACCTTAAGCTATGTTCATCTCTGTCAGGCTTTCAAAGCACACTTTATAATGTATTGAGAATTTAGTTGTCTATGTCACATAGCTTTTTTTTATTTAGTAAGATAACCATGCTTGAAGAGAAATATTGCTACAGTACCATAAATGGAACACTACAATTTCCCAATATAACACCTGACTGAGCATCCAGGAAAATGGGATGAGGCTTCCATGAGGTATTTTGCCACAAGGTATTTTATCTTATCCACAGGCATGAAATTTTAAAAGACCAGTAAGCAATATAATTTTCACAAAATATTTCTCATTTCTTTTTTGAAAATGTTTGCAAGTAAGGAATGAATATCTTAGCCCCTCTTTGGTGAGTGCAAAATTATATGAATATTCTCTTTTTGCCTTGCAAGCTCTCCATACTTATGCCTTTCTAACCAAATGTATGAGAAGGTGATCAATCAAACTCATTCCCATGAACAAAACTATCATAATAATGTTGATGATGATGATGAATCACCATCAACATAAGTAGCAGCAACAAATATGTATTGAGCTCTTTCCTAGGGTAGGCATTATTCTAGGGGGGGATAATAAGCATTTATTATGCACCTACTATATGCCAGACATTGTGCTAAATGCTTTACAAATAGTATGTGGGGATACAAAGTAGTATCCTGGTAGTGTCTATCCTCAAGAGAATATCTAATCTAACTGGGGCATCTATTTAATACTTAGAGAGAAAACAAATATTGTGAGGCTTAATAATGTGTCAGATGAAATATGCACACAGAATTATGGAATTCTGAAGATGGAAAGGCCTCAGAGACCATCATGTCAAATATATACCTAAACACATCCAAAACACCTGAAACACATCCAAAAATATTCATCTAACTGGAAGACATTTAATGAAATGAAACTGAGTATTTCCTGAGAAGAATCATTTTATTTGAGGATAACTCTAGTTAATAAAAAATTTTACTTATAAGAATCCTAAATCTTCATCTCTATAACTTCTACCCATTGGTGCAAGTTCTGGACTATAGACCCAAGGATAATAAATCTAAGTTATCTTCCATTTGACAATCACATATGTATATTTAACATGTTTGTAGACCTACAAAAAGTTAGCCATGTTTGTATTAACTATAGAATGTATAAAGAACATGAACATGAACTCCCCTGTATAGCAGACATAAATGAATATACAGATATAGATCAAAGAGAGTTAGATGTAGAAATGTAAATAGTAAAGATACATACATAGCTATAGACTCAGACATAGACATAAATATAGAGACAGATGTAGAGCTCTGCTTATATAAAATGAATTCTACATGTAAAAAAAAAAAGTAGAAACTGCCACTTGTAAAAAAATCCTAAATAGAGGGAATGGAATTCCACATGTAAAAGAAGCTTGAACTAAGTCTCACCCACTTCACTGACCAGGAAGAAAGAGTCAATGGATATTAAGTACCTAGTTATGAATTCAGGCCCTGTTCTGCTTGTTTACAAGGAAAGGAAAAAAATTGCCTGAGGAAGAACATAGATAAGGCTACAGTTGATAGGGCAAATTGCATTCTTCTTCTCACAATAGATCCAAGCTGGTCTCTTTCCAGCTGGCAACAGCAGCAGCAGCTTAAGAGTCACATTCCTCCTCCTCAGCCAAATACAAATCTCCTTGTATAATCTGTCACTTTTTATTTTTTTAGTTGTTATATAACTGTTTAGTGGTTTAGGGTAAAAACAACAACAACAACAGAAAAAAAACCTGACACACTATTTATTTTTCCTTCTTAATTACCAGGAAGAGGGAAAAGAAAGAAACGATGATTAAATATTTGCCTTTTACAATCAAACAATCAATAAACATATACTAAGTGCCTACTATGTGCCAGGCTATGTGCTAAGTGCTGTACGTACAACAGAGGTTTAAAAAAGTCTGTGACCTCAAGGTATTTACAATTTAATGTGGAAGACAGTGTTGGAACATATATACAAAGCAAAGAATGAAGAGAGAAAAGGCACTAGATCTGAGAGGGGTTGAGGATGATTCTTGCAGAAAGTGGTATTTTACTTGGAACTTAAAGGAAGCCAGGATGTTAGTAGTGAGATGAGAGAAGGGAGAGCATTACAAGCCTGGGAAACAGCCATAAAATGCCCAGAGTATCTTATTCTTTGAACAGCCAAGAGGCCAGTGTCACTGGATTGAAGAGTGCATGTTGAGAAGTAAGATGTAAGAAGTTTGGAAAGGTAGAAGGAGGCTAGATTATGAAGAACTTTGAATGTGAAACAGAGTTTTTGCTCCTGGAAGAAATAGGAAGCCACTGGAGTTTATTGAATAGGAGGTGACATGATCAGAACTGCACTTGAGGAAAATTACTTGGAGAGGATGGATTGGAGTGGGTAGAGACTTGAGGCAGGTTGACTTACCAGCAGGCTATTACAATAATCTTGGCACAAGGTGATGAGGGACTACTCTAGAGTGTTAGTCATATCTGAGGAGAGAAGAGGAAGAGAAATGTTAGAAAGGTGAAATCTATAAACCTTGACAACAGAATGAATGTGGGGGATGAGAGATAATAAGGAGTTCTGCATGACTGCTAGGTTGTGAGTCTGAGGGACTGGGAGGATTATCTTGCCCTCCATAAGAAAAGGAAAAGTAGGAGGGGGAAAGGTTTAGAGTTCCATTTTGGGCATAATGATGTTAAGATCTTTTTAAGTATTTTTAAGATTTTTAAGTTGATACTAGATATCCAGTTTGAAATGTCTAAAAGGCAGTTAGAAATGCAAAATTAGAAGTCAGTAGGAATATTGGGGCAAGATAGGTGGGCTTGAGAGTCATCAGCAGTCAGATGGCAATTCATCCATGGGAACTGATGAGATTACCAATCAAATTAAGATAGAGGGAGAAGAGAATACGACCCAAGATAAAATCTTGAGGGTTACCTATGGTTAGAGGACATAATCTGTGAAAGAATCTAGCAAAGGAGACTGAGAAGGAATTGAGCTAAGTAGGAGGAGAGCCAGGAGGGGGAGTGTCCCCTCCCCCCCAAAAAAGAGAAAAGAATATCAAGGAGGAGAGAGTGATTAGCAGTGCCCAAGGCTGCACATAAATCAATAAAAATGAGGGCTGAAAAAAGGCCACTGGAATTGCCTAGCAGGAGATGGTTCATAACTTTGGAGACAACGGCTTTGTTGTAATGATAAGATCAGAAACTGAATTGTAAAAGCGTTAAGAAGAGAATTAGACAATAGGAGACAACTATGGTAGAGAGCTGTTTCTAGAAGTTTAACTACAAAGGGCAGAAGAAATATAGAATAGTAGTTAGTGGGAGGTTTCCTTATTTCCAAATAGTTTTTGTTTCTGTGACCCCATTTGTGGTTTTCTTGGCAAAAATTCTGGAGTTTTTTGCCATGTCTTTCTTCAGCTCATTTTATATGTAAGGAAACTGAGGCAAACTGGGTTAAGTGACTTGCCCAGGGTAACACAGCTAGTAAGTGTCTGGATTTGAACTCAGGTCTTCCTCACTCCAGGTGTGGTGCACCATCAATTGCACCTTTTGTGCACCAATTGCACAATTCAGACCTAGCTAGGTCTTAAAGTCATTACCAAAAAAGGTTTTATTTAAAGAAATATTTTGTCCATAGATCTAATCTCATACTAATCCTAACAAATCTTGCCTCCAGTACATCATACTATGTTAATAATAATCAAAATGGCTGCTAGATTTATTAGCTTTGTTACAAAGGAAAAGATAATAACTGTATTTGAATTATGAAAGAATTATCATCTGCTCACCAATAATTGTTGGACAGCATATAAAAAAATTTATTAAATGAATCCCAAATATCATGGGCCACATCAAAATTTGAATAACTGTTAGGATTTCTACCTTCACAAAAATGTCTGCAAATGAGACGCTCCCCCACAGTCCCAGTGTGGTTGTGAAGCACTATGTAGTTGCTATTGCATGACCCATGAATTATTCATGGTGAAGTATAAAAAGTGTTCCTTTGAGAGAAAATTATACTCCTACAACAGATATTTAGCTCCTCTTCTTTAGTATTTTAGTCCATGAAGTTATTAAACTAGAGCAAAAGAGGTTTCCTTGAAGAAGAAACAAGAAATCTGAAGAAGCAGGAGGGAAAAACTTTTTAGTCACCTATTCTCCTGTTACAATCAGAATGTTGGCATAATGCCTGAGGGATAAATTCTTTCAGGTATAAGGGAACTGTCAGAAATGGGGCCTACTACATTTTAGGTTTAGATTATTTGGGAAAAGAGGATCTCTAAAATTATGACCTAATCCAGGGACCTATAATCTTTTCCCAAAGTGTTGTCTCAAATTTTTCTGTACTCATTCTTTCATGGGGGCACAAGGGGAAGGAAATTATCACATACCTATGTATGAGGAAGTAGGGAGGAACTGCCTCACTGCAATGGAAAAGCAGCCTAACTCATACTTGGTCATATCCAGATTGTAGGTCTTTCTACACAACCTTAGCCACCATTCCACTAATATCATCTAGTATGTTTTCTAAGACCAATCCAAGAACATTTACTAAATGCCTACTATATAGCAGGCAATAGAGATATAATTACAAATTGAAGAAGTCTTTGATATCAAGAAGCTTTCATCTTCTAAGAGAGGAAACTTGTGCATCTACAAATACATTATATATTATATGCACTATATGTGTGTGTTTATACATAACATCTCTTTCTCCAGATCTCTCTTCTGGTGTGCATACTCTCACATATGTGCACATATACATATATGCATATGTGTATGTATGTATGTATGTGTATATCTTCTCCCAAAAGAAAATTTCTAATGCAACTTTGCCTTTCATTTTGAAAAAGTAAAAGTTAGCACTAAAACCTAACAAAAACAAAAATAATTATTTACCTAAGGTAAGCTTTTAGCATCTAAAATAGAGCTTATTTCTTAGCTATAGATTCTGCTTAGATTCTATAACTCTTTATCAAAATCCAAATTATCATTGGCTTTATAACAAAGTGTAACATTTAATAATTCCCAAAACTTAGTCAAATCTTCTCTGCCCTTTCTCCTTTTTGGATGACACCTACTGAAAATATTTATCTTTCTCTTCTTTCTTTTATTGTGCTTACCTGATACCAGTGTTTCTTCTTCCAAGAGGGTGAAGGAAATACATTCCACCAAGAGGAGAATTGATTGGAGATTGTGGACTCAGTTAAGAGTTGGCAAGAAGTAACTTCGTGATTTCACAACCTAAAAATGCATAAGATTTCTTTTACTTCAAATGACTGAGACAGTTACATGTAGATTGAATTTTTTTCAAAAATTATGAGCTTAAATCTTTGGGGAACAGTACTTAGGCAAATGCACTACATGCCTAATATTAGAATTTCCAAGACACTTTCCTCCCCAATCTATGTCATCACCTTTTGGGATAAAGATAGATGGATTTGATTCTCTTATCAATAGGAAAGGGTGAATTGGTTACCTTGCAGAGGAAAAATAGCTCTTTGGACAACTAGCAAACCCCTGAATGCTGAAATCAAGAAACATATTTTAGATCTCCATCTCAGGATAGAGTAGAGCCACTTAAAAAAAAGTTGACTATTACTTGAAAAAAAGGTGGAAAAAAAGTCACTGATCTAAACCAAGTCTTTGCATAAGATATTCTTGATAGCCATGCGATGGGTTCCTCCCTCTGCAATAATTCCAACCCTGAAACAAGTCAATAGTAGTGGAAACAAAAAGGGGAAGATAGATGTGTTACAGCATGTTTCAGATACTGTTCCAAACAATTGATATGGCTACTTTGGCTCAGAAAAAAACACATAACCATATAATATTTACACAAAAAGTTTAGGTGTATAGATTTTGAGAACAACCCTATTGAGTCAGACTAAAGTAAATTTGAACATCTCCTAAATGCTAGAATGGTTTATTCCAATGTTATCCTGGCATTAAAAAAAAAATGAACAACAGAAAGCATGTTTTACCTGTACAGGTCATCAATAGTGTCAGGATCCCAGAAACCATGCAGTGTCTCTAAAAGAAATACCATAAGGAAAAGAAGAATTAGAAGAGAAGATGCTCAAGAATTTCTCTCAATGAAGGGAAGTGTAATAAATTGTTACATAAACTTTCCAATGTCTTAAAAAAGAGAGAATACCAACATTGAGAAAAGCCAAAAAGAGAAAAATTGCCAGCATTCTCTGTTCCTGTGTACTGGCTCTTCCTTAGACCTGGAATAATGGACTCCTCCTTCATCTCAGCCTCATGGAACTGCTCTATTGAACATATATGTGTGTGTATACACACATATACATACATGTATATGTGTACATACATACATGTGATATATGCATACATATATATATGATATTCCTATCGAAGGAACAATACTTAGCTTAAGCATCACTTTCTAAATAAAGTCCTTTATAATCCTGTGACCTTCTAGTACCCTCTTTTCTGAATTGTTTTGTATGTAATTATCTGGCATTCTTTATTATTCTTTTATAGATAACCCATTTCTTACCTAGATTATGTGTAAGCTTTTTGAGAAAGGTATTGTTTCATTTTTTGTATTTATAAATTCAGCAACTAGCTGAACATAGCTGAACTAGCTGGAACATAGTAGGTACTTAGTAAATGCTCTTTGATTGCTCAGTTCAGGTAACTCCTCCATTTCTGCTAATCAGGATTTTCAATACCTTCCAATTTCTACCTCGTTCCTTTCATCATCACTAGAGATGCAGATCAGAAAGAATGAGGACTCTCTTTTTCAATGAAATCAATGGAAATGGATTCATAAAGAGATAATGTCCAATTCATTGAAATAATGAGGACTGAAAAATTAATTTATATGAGGCACTATGTTAAGAGCTGAGCACACAATGATAAAGTAAGACCAATTCTGTTCTCAGATAGCTCACAATTTAAGGGGACAAGGCATATTCAGAATAATTATAAGGTAGGATTCAATAAGTATAACAGAGAAAGATATAATAATTTCGTTATTATATGGCATTTCATAATTTGACCAAAACCATTTTACTCATAAAACCCTATGATATAGGTAATACAAATATCATTAACTCCATTTCATGTATAAAAAAACTGAAGCTCAGAATATTTAAGTGACTTGTCACTTTAACTAGCAAAAGTTAGTGCCAAGCTCTGAACATATTTCATGACATTTCTGACTTTTAATTCTTGACCCAGATCTAGTGCTCTTTCCAATCATGAAACTGGAAAAAAACATAGATGATTTCCAGAGAAAATTTTTTTATAGGCAGAATGATTAACTTTTCCTTCACCCTTACCCCACACACTCCATTAGTAATAAGTCCTGTCAGTTCTAATAATAATTACTCACAGTGTAAACACTGTAATGTTTGCAAATAATTTTATTTAAGTGATTACATTAAGTTCTTAAAAAAAAACAGTGAAGAAGGCACTGCAGGTATCATCCCATTTTTCAAGTAGGGATACTAAGGCTGAGAGGTTAAATGATTTCTTTGTGGCCACATAGATAGCAAGAAGTATGATTTCAGCTCAGTCTGTCCTAATGTCAGCACTCTAGGTGCTGTGTGTCTCTACTTCTAGTATATTACTTGTATAAGTTTCCTCCCTTCCACTACTTTCATAAGCAATCCTTAGAATCCCACACATAGAAAGTTAAAATTATTTGCTAAGGTTTCTTCCTGTTTCTTTGTCTGTCTTTGCTCTAGTCCATTCTTGATATTACTTCCTCAATAATCATATAGTCAAACAACTTTAGTGGGTCTATCTTGTCTGAGGAAAGAAGTATAATCCGTATTTCATGGCATAGAAATTCCAGAATGTACAATAATCTAGAAGTGCACAGCAATGGAAATTTTGGATGAAAAAAATGTATTTTAGAGCTGTTCATAGGATGACAAGATAGTAATTGATGCATTGGTAACTCTGGAAAGAAAATTATAGATAAATTAATGGAGTTTGAGAAGCCAAAAAAGTGATTATATAGGTTGACATTTCCTTGACTTCACCTAACCCCGACACTTGACCTCCGTTACTAGGGAGCCACTTAAACCACATGATTCATGAAGCACACTTAAGTTCCATTAGCAGTGTATAAACTCTTAATTTTATCATTCAAGGATTACCACAGTTGTCTTGTCCCCACAATCTACTCATCAAGGCTTCTCTCATACTACTCTCTCCTATTCACTCTGACCATCACTCCTTAATTTCTAATTAGACCCATTCTTTCAGTTTTCTGAACTGGCTCTTCCCCACTCTCTCATTGTACTATCTGGAATCTCTCTGTATTGTTAAACTGACTTTCATATTAAACTTATACGTTATCCTCAGAAAAAAACTTGCTGTTTATTTGGGACACAGGCCCTTAGTGAAAAGATGCTCTCCCGCCACTTAGATGTTGATGCTGACTCTTTAAACTGAATGCTGCATTACAGGTGGCTATCCTAGAAGGGAAGGTGTTTAAAAGCATTTCAACCTCATCTCCCATTCTATTTGGGTTTTTCCACTTCGCTTTGTCCTTATATAGAACTTAATATGACAGATTTTGTCAGTTTCTCCTTATTGATTTCTCATTATCATTTAACAGTAAATGAAGAACCTAGTGCAGAACGCATAATCTACCTACAAGTTTCAGTACCCCCAAGTCAGTACCACAGATGGACTTTCAAACAGACATGAAATAACACAAAGACATTTTTTCATGGTTCACTTGCAAAAATACATATGGGAAAGGGGGAGTGGAAAGAAGACTAAAGCAAAAGAGAAAAAGGAGCTAATTTAGGGATAATGAGTGCAAGAATGACTCAGTAAAGAAGAACAAATGTGGGCCAGTAGATGTAAAGCTTAGCCCTTGGGCAGGATTACATTTACAGGGGCTCCTCCAATTACATGTTTTTGAAGTAGAAGTGAGGTGGGGAATGAAGGAGGGGAGAAAAGGTTTATTCTTCTAAGACTATGTTAACATCTAGGGGAAATTAACTGTTACTCACACAAACAGATTTTCTTACCAAATGCAAATGCCAAAGCTGAAAATTCCTCCAAAATATTAACCTTTTTAAAATCCTAGACACAATCCTGGACACAATTCTTTCCCAAGGTCTCAGTGATTTGGAGATGAGCAAAAAAGCATTTCTCCTGCCTTTCCCCTAGATCCTGGACATCCACAGTCTTCTGGAATAAAAATGACACAACTTAGTGGTTAATGTGAAATGACCTGCTTGGAGCATGGGTCAGCTGTTGAGAATGTGATTAATTTTGAAACAAGGCCTAATGATAGGTCAGGAAAGCCTGCTGAAGAGAAAGACTTGATCCTGGCACAATGCACACAAAGGTCTGCATTAAGAAGAGCTTCCAAAGTCATTCCTTCCTAGGACTATCTCTGAACATTATGGACAACAGTTGAGGTGTGAGGAGGTAAGAATAAAGATGATAAAGCAAAAGGGATCATAATAAGAGGTTTATCTCTGAATGAATGAAAACTTTCCTCCTCTTCCCACCACACCCCTGGCTCCCCAGATATCAACTCTATTACAACTGATTGCCTTGGTAATTGTTGGGTTTTTACAAAAGTAAAGCAGGAGATATTATTTTCACAGTTGCCTGCCTTTCTGAAGTGTCCAGCTTCCTCAAATCCCCTTTAATAAGGATTACTCACATGTAAGTCAGCTTCCTTTTTGATGGCATAACAACTCTCTTCCTTGTAATCTGGCCAAGTATAGGCTTTAGCTAATATCAGCAGTAAGTATGTGCATCCTACTCACAGGTGAATTTGGCAACTCCCCCATATGTATAGGAAGTTTCTGAAATTGATTCAACTTCCTTTATTCCCTTACCCTTTCTCCCAAATGAAGCTACAGAACAAGAAGGAGGGATTTTCTTGTCTTTGGGGTAGTTTAAGCATTGGCCTGCATTGGGGAAAGAATGGACTTGATGACTTTTTGGAGAATAGCTTGCTCTTTGAGTTTGCTTCATAAACATGTCTTCCTCCCACCTCAGGTCTGATAACAAAATATAGTCAAAGTTGAGCTGGCACAGAAATTTATAATGAGTTTAAATTTAAAAGTTTGGAATCTCTAGTGAGTCTTCAAAAGAAAAGACTTTCTGTAGTTCAAGGAAGAGGATACGTTAAGAACTGTCACTGTCCTTAAAGCTTGTCAGATCTGGGTTCAAATCCCACATTTGACATTTACTAGCGTTGTGATGCTAGAAAAGTCTTTTAACCTCTGAATATTCTAGGCAATTCTCTAATACAATAACTTCCTGACCTGAATAGGTTCAGACAAATCTAATCCTTCTTACCCCACTGTAACCATTTACTCATAACTCTGAAAATTTCAAAAATTACCTTTCAAATTGCTTTTTGGTTTGAGGAACCTGATAAGTTCAGTAAGCAAAATCATGATCCCAGAGACTTAATAATGATCTGTTCTACCTAGTACTTGACAGAGAAGTAATAGATATATGATGATGAATGAGACACATATTTTTGTACATATACAATATAAGAATTTGTTTTGCTTGGCTATGAATATTTGCTACAAGGAGTTTTGCTTTTTATTGGGGTGGTAAAAGAAAAACTATTGCCTGCCAATTGAAAAATAATATTTAAATTACTTTTAAAACTCTAAAAAATATTAGTAGGTTCCCAGATATGAACATAATACTCCAAATGAAATCTGATGAGAGCAAAATTTAGCAAGATTCTCAGCTTCTTATTCCTAGAAAGTATGCCCCTCTTAATGTTGCCTAAAATTGCATTTCCTTTTCTGACTTCCATGTCACAATGATGACTCATACTGGTTCTGTGGTCCATAAATAACTTCAATTCTTTTTCAGAATAATTGCTATCTATCCATGCTTTCCCCATCCAAACCTGTGAAGTTGAAGGTATCTTTTTTTCTTATCCAAATGTAAGACTTTAAATTAATTAGAATTTCACCTTATTCAGCTTATGACAGTACTATAGCTTCTCAGGATCCTTTTGGATACTGACTGTGTCATCAAGTATGTTAGCTATTCCATCCAGCTTCATGACCTCTGTAAATTTGTACTATTTCTTCCCTTGTTCAAATCATCGAGAAAAATATTAAATGCACAAAGTCAAGCACATATACCTGGAAACTTCCTGATAGGCTGATATTAAATCATTTACAATTATTCATTGAGTCTGTACATCCAATTGGTGCTTAATCCATTCATTCATTGAGGTACATGTAGCACATAGCATATAACACATACATCTTCTGCTACAAATAGAGAGTAGCATGGAAATGGGGTAGAGAGGGGAAATGGTGACAGACAGAGAGAGGAAGAAAGAAAAAACAGAGAAGTAGAGACAGAAAGAGATTCTGGGCAAATCACTTAACCCTGTTGACCTCAATTTCCTCATCTATAAAATGAGCTAATGAAGGACAAAACACTTTAGTGTCTTTGCTAAGAAAACCCTAAATCAGTCACAGAGTCAGTCCTGACAAAAATTACTCAACACCTGTGGTCGCAGGGGCTAATGATCATTTCTCTTTATTGTCCTGAGAGTTGTAACACCAATGACAGCAGCACACCTGAGGTCTGTTGTGAATAATTTTAAGGGTTTAATGGCATAGTATAATGAACTCTCCATTTATTGAGCAATAAACATTTTTCAGTAAAGTAAAATACAACATTCATAGTAACATCCTTAAGCAAAGCATATCATCTAGTATATATATTTCATAACACTCAGTATGCATATGGTGCATAGTATAAATCATTGCATCCTCAAAGTCAGGGAGTCCCAGGCTAGGGTCTGCCCTAGTACAATACATCCTTAAGGGGTAACAGAAAATACCACCCTATCCACTCATAGATCACTATAAGAATAATCTCCTTAATCAATATACATTTTCCAAGTAAAATATGCTCTCATCTTGACTCAAGGCTGACATCCAAACCCCACAGCTCCTCTTCTGTGGACTACTCTCTGGTCTTGCCTGAGTTCACACATAGGCAGCTCTCTGTTCCTGCTCCAAGTCTCACTTCATGGAGGCTATTCTCCTCCAAACTCTTCCTGCTTCTGCCTGACAACATTCTCCAGGGGTTCCTGCCCAAAGGTTCTGTTTCTAGAAAAACAAAGCTTAACAGGGCTTTAACAATATTTATACAAATTACCAGTGCCATCAAGACAATCCACTCATAAAGACCAACAGACAGGACTTCGTGTCTGAGAAATTAACACAGACCAACAGACAGGACTTCTGTCTGAGCATTCAACACAGACTGGGGCAGCTAGGTGATGCAGTGTATAGAGCACCAGTGCAGGAGTCAGGAGGACCTGAGTTCAAATCTCACCTCAGATACTCACTAGCTGCGTGACCTTGGGCAAGTCACTTAACCACAATTGCCTCATCCTGGGTCATCTCCGGACATCCTGATGAATATCTGGTCAGATGACTCTGGAGGAGAAGTGAGGCTGGTGACCTGCACAGTCCTCACTCACTCAAAAACAAAGTCAAGTGCAAGTCATGTCATTATTTCTCGGATGGCATGGTCTTCTTTGGCAATGAAGGACAAACACAGCAGCAACACAGACCAACAGACAGGACTTCTGTCTGAGATAGTAGCACAGATCAACAGACAGAACCCTGTCATTACAAAATTCTTTCTATTTAGGCCTCCCCATAAGCAAGTTCTCCTAGCCAGTTCATGCTCACTTCTCTCTCAACTCTGCTTCTCTCTCTAGTCTCTCCCTCCAAGCAATACAATACATACACACACACACACACACACACACACATATAAGGCAATTGATTGGCTACAACACAATCCAGAAAAACAGCAAAACTCCCTACTTTGCTTGCTGTTACAAGAGTGTCTCTTTCTCACCCAAACCTAACATTAGTTAATCTCACATCTGATCAAGAATCTAAATGAAACTGCAACCTGTTGGTAAATGGGATTCAGATTTCATCAACCTGCTTATATATTTCTTAATTGTCATCAGTCATGCTATTAAGAATCCAAATTTTCTTAGAATACACACGTCAAAATAAGTTAGGCATTTTCTGAAAATGTCATAAGGGGCAATGTAGAGAATGTATTCTATCCGTATGACATAGTGGATAGTAACCAGGCCTTGGAGTTTTAAAGTCTCTGTGTTGTTTATTGGCTATACGATCCTGTCTATGCAAGTTGCTTGACCCCTCAGTGTCCCAGGAAGATCTATAAAACAATAAGTTACAGAGGAGGTGCTGAATTGCACTGATAAAAGGATATCCTTGGGGACTTCTGGGGGCAGAGGAAAGATGACAGAGGAGAGGAAGCAGCTAAACTCTCTCAACAGCAATATTGTAATGATGGAAAGATTAAGTTACTCTCATCTTGACAGTAATCCTCTTCTGGAGCCTCATAGGCTTTTATAATTGCTGCAAATTTTCTGTTGTTGTTTTTTTTTTATAATTTCAAATGCTTTGATTTATTCTTAATTTCTTTCCTCCTGGAATATTAAAAATATACATATCAAAAGTACCTATGATGAAAAAGTTTAGTCACCTCCAGAGAGAACTGATGAACCCTGAGTACAGATGGAAGTACCTTTTTTCATGTTCTTTATTCTTCTTGATTTTATTAGTTTGTTGTTTTTGCAACACAAAAAAAATGAAAATATGTTTTGTATAACTTTATATGTATAACTGATATCGTATTGCTTGCCTTTTCAGTGGATGAGTGATCAGTAGGAGGGAGGGAGAGAATTTGGAACTCAAAATTTAAAAAATAAGTAAACGTTAAAAATAGATTGATAAATTTTAAAAATTAAAAAGAACAACAAAACATATGTCCTCACCCATAGCTCCATAAAATGAAGATAATGTCAAACAAGCTGAGCTGAACAAAAGTGCTATAGAAGAAATACTGTTCCCTGTGTAACGTCCCATATTCCATCTCAGTGTGTTTGCTGTAGCAAATTAAGGTCAGTCCTGAAACTGGAGGCTGATACCTTGAAAGTCTTTGTCTCTGTTTGGCTGATTGTACGGTCATGGAGTTCCTTAGGAAAATCTGCTAATATAACAAGTATATAGCTCGTGTTTTAAATTTTTTAATTCTATTATTATTTTCTTTTAATTCTTTTAAATTCTTTAAAATTAGTTAGCATAGTGAGTATGATCAAGAGCAAGGGCTCTCACATCTCCCTTTTTAAGACTAAGAGGAGCAACTCCTGCTTCTCAACCATCCACCCACATTGAGCTCTCTTTGTCTCATCAACAAACCCACCAGTGGACAAGCTTCCAGTCTGTGGGAAAGGTTTTCTCAGATGTCTCTGAATACAGAAAAACATCATCAAAAGTTTATAGGTTACCCTGATCAACTTCACCTTTCTTCTTTATCTAAGTTCCCTTCAAGACTCAGTTCAAGTGCCTAGTTTTAGGATGACATGTTTTCTGATCCACTTTGACCTAAAATTACTTTGTATTTACTTTGTGAGTCTATTTTTTGTAACGAACGCTGTTTTATCCCCAATAAAATGTAGGTTCCTAGAGAAAAGAGACTATTCCACTTGTGTCTTTATGTGCCTGACACCTGCAATGGGTCCTGGAACACAGCAGGTGCTTAACAAATGCTTCTTGAATTAATGAATTGATGATTTGATAAGCTGCATAAAATTTAGACATTTAGAATGTTTAACTTATTATTAAGATTTCCCACATATAGGAATCCTGAATTCATAGTTTTTCTGAGCAGGAAAGGATTTAATAAATTATATTATTGAGCCTATTAGTTGAGAAAACTGAGGTTCCGAAAGGTCTTTTAATATTAGAGATTCTAAACAAAGGGAAAAAAATGTTAGAGGTAAGGTAGTCTATCCCTGTTATTTTTCAGATAACGAAAATGAGCAATGCACACAATACCATTTAGATTGTAAAAGGCAGGGCTAGGTTTCAATCCCAGGCCCTCCAACTCCATGCCCAGAGTTCTCTCTTATAAATTATGCTGCATCTTCAAATAACTTGTCTAAGGTCACACAAATAGTTGATGGCATAACGAGCACTAGATTATAGGTGTGCCTACCAGTGCATTGTTCTTTCTACTATTCCAGCTGACATAAAAATCTTGTAGCAAAAGGATTTTTCATATACAGGTCATGCACAGGAAAGTATAAGGAAGCTTGATGTACACTCTGGAATAGAAAGTATTTAAAAAGGAACAGGCACTCAGGACCTAGATGCTTTCTTGCACATGTACAATGACAGAAATGCAAATAAACAATAGCAAAGAAACAACTATATATGATGAATACTGTGTTGTTGTGAGGTTTTTTTAAAGGCATTTATTTTATTTGTTTTAACACACTCAAAATCACACACATGCTAAATATAAAAAAGACAAGAATCTAACAACTGGAATCACCAAAATAACAATTTCAGCACCATGTGGAGAAGCTAAAAATAATATGCAAGTCATAGTACTTTATTTTATCCCAATATATGACTCCTCCATTATTATTTTTAAAAAACCTACCAGGATACTACAATTATTACACTTGCATACTCAATTTACTATTCAATAACATTATATTCAATCATAATCATAGGCCTTTATAATTGCTGCAAATTTTCTATTGTTTTTTAATATAATTTCAAATGCTTTGTTTTACTGTTAAGTTATTTCATCCTGGACTATTAAAAATGTACTCAATTTGAATATTCTAAGTGAAAAAAATTTTCAAGAATAGGAATTTTTGTTTTACAGCTCATACAAGTTTAAAAGTAATAAATATTAATAGCTATTAAATTAATCATGAATATTGGCAACATCCTAAAAATGAAATATTGGACTATTTTCTGGAGTCTAACATGAGCAAAATGATGTCTGTGACTGAATAGCACAGCATAACAATTTAGAGCAAAGGTAGTGATACTTTTATTAATCTAAATCTTTTCTACAAACATATCCTGCCTAATGATACTGATTCCACAAAGTGTGACATGAGAGAAAGCATTACAGAGGATACATCTTTCCATAGGAACAATGCTATGACTGGATCATTGTCTCAACAATGCCACAATAGTTAATGTTTTGTAACATGGAAGGACTTTCACTACCCACTGCTAGGTCTTTCTCCTCTAAAATTGCCTTCCATATACATTGTATAAATATGTATGTATCATCCCATTAGAATGCAAGCTTTTTGAAAACAGAGGCTACTGTTGCTTTTCTAGACAGCTAAGTGGTATAGGGGATAAAGTGTCAGACTTGGAGTTGAAAGACCTGAATTCAAATCCTATCTCAAACATTTCCAGCTATGTGACTCTCAGAAAGTCATTTAACCTCTCAGCCTCAGTTCCCTGGTTTGTAAAGTGGGGTTAATAACAGAACTTACTTCTGAAGGTAATTATGAGGCTCAAATGAAATAACTTATCTAAAGGACTTTGAAAATCTTTATGGGAGTGGAGGGGTATCCTATGGCCTCAAGGTCACACGTGGCTCTTCAGGTCCTTAAGTGTGGCCCTTTGGCTGAATCCACCCTTCACAGAACAAATCCCCTTAATAAAAGGAATTGTTCTACAAAATTTGACCTCAGTCAAAAGATGGCACCCAAAGACCTAGAAGGCCACATGTGGCATAGCACCTGCAGGTTACCCACCCATTAGATAAATGTTAGCTGCTGTTTGTTTGTAGTAATGTTTGTTTGCATCCCCAAGGCTTAGAATAGTGCCTGGGCTCTGACAGATACATAATAAAACTGTGTTTATTGATTAATTAGGCTCCTCTAAAAATCCTATTTGCATTCCTCATCCTGGATTAGAGGTGGTCCAGGGTTCTCAGAGTCAAGTCTGCTAAGTGTAAACCCTAATGATACATTCTAGAAAACTGAAAGGGCTCTGTCTGAATACTGATTGACCTGGTGGCAGATTATACACCTATAATCTGAAGACCAGTCTTACTAAATCAGGAGAAGCTCATCACTTGCTTGGCTTCTAGTTCATGAAATTTTAAAGCACAGTAACTATCCAAGATCATTGTACCTATCTGAACAATTTAAGAATAATTGAGTGCTAAAAATGTATATTAAATTCCATAAATACAAGAGGAATTTAAAATAGGAAATGATCAGTATAGCCTGGACTAGTCAGTAGTAAGTTAGCTGAACAGGAAGTTGCATCAAGGGTTTGAACTTTAATTTAATTGTAGTAGTTTAATTAAAAATAATATTTAATTAATTTAAGTTTAGTGGGTATGTCAACATCCTTTAAAGAGAAAAATTAGCCCAGTCTACAATATTAGATATTATTACTGTTGTTGTTATTCAGTCATTTCAGACTCTTCATGACTCTATTTGGAGTTTTTCTTGGCAAACATAATGGAATTCTCCAGCTCATTTTATAGATGAGAAAATTGGGGCAAATAGAATTAAATGACTTATCCAGGGCCATACAGCTAGTAAGTGTCTGAGGGCACATTTGAACTCATCAATATGAGTCTTCCTGATTTCAAACCCAGTGCTCTATTCACTATACCTCCTAGCTGCCAGATACTGTTTCTACCACATGTAAATCACATAACAATTAAGTGAAAGAACTAAATCTAAAAACCAGCTTTTGAAGGGCTTCTTACTTCAAGTCCAATGTCCTTCATACTATATTATATATAGCTCTTGCCTCCTCAGCAGCAGCAAGTACTTTTCAGTTGTAAATGTTTTGACAAGTGTGAAAATATCTTATATTTTTCAAAAAATAAAGAGAAAAGTAACTAAATATATCAGTATCATCATTAGAATGTTTTTTCCCATTAGATAAAAAAATTGAAAATTGTAACAGTAAATGTTATACAGTTCATGAACTGAAAAGAGTTTCAAAGTTACATGTTCATTCCCCATTGCTTCCAGACTGGTGAACATCTAAACAAGTCATGAGCAATAGTTGCCAAATCTACAATTGCTTTGAATCACTTCCAGTCTAATGTCATGGCAAGGAGAATGGTATAATTTCTACAGTGAGACAGTGTTCAAGATGCAAAAGAAGACTTTATTATTCCTAAAATATATTCTAGACACATACTCTCTGATCTATGATGATAATAGCATAAGGTGAGCTTTTGGGGATAAAATTAAGAAAGTATCATTTCAGTGTTCTTGTTGCCCCCAGAAATCAAAGGGATTTCTACAAGAGGTAGAAAGGACCTTGGATATCATTTGTTCTAACCTCTTCATTTTATAAATGAAGAAACTGAAGCCAAGAGAAGTGATGTAATTAGCCCAAGAAAACACAAGAAAAAAGTAGTACAGTCAGGATTCAAAGTCAAAGCTCCCATTCCCACTGCTATGTTGATTTCATACTACTTTGAGCTCTCATATGAATTTATTGTGTTGTGATTGATATTATAACTATCACGTACATACTTTATTTTTTTTTCTATTGGACTGCATGCTCCTTGAGGTCAGAGAACTTGTCATAGGTATGTATAAACATTTTTTACCTTATCTGTGGTTTCATCCATGTAGGGAATCCTCAGTGCAGGTTGATACCTGCTATATAATCATGTCTTAAAGAATTGCATGGGGGCACTGAGGGTTTAAGTGACTTGCACAGGATCACATAGCCAGTATATGACAGAAGAAGGACTTGAAGTTAGTTCTCTCTAACTCCTTCAATACTATCCATTTGTTTTATTATGAGCTATTTCTCCAAAGTTTGTATTTTTATAGAGCCTTTTTATTGATGGCCTTTGTTGTTGTTGAATGTTGTTTTCTCGCATTACAGTGATTTCTAGAAATAACCTCCACCAACCCAGGAAGCCTTCCCTTGTGACCAGAAAACAAAAAGAATTAAGCAAAATGCATTGGCATAACAAAGACTACTTATAGCATATGCAACACTTTGCATCCATAGCCTCTACCTCTCCAAGGAAAGGAGTTAAAACAAATCATTACAATTATAGAGTTTTGAGTTTTGTTTCATTGTTCTTTACATTCCCAATTCATTGTGAACATTGTTTTCTTTATTATCATTGCTTCATTATGTCATTTCATGTCCTAGTATGTTTCTCTGAATTCCTTAATTTGTCGTTGTTTTATAGCACCAAGGTACTTCATTACATTCATGTATCATGATCTGATAGGCAATGCTCTGGTCCAAGGATCCACTCTTTCTTGCTGGTTTTTGCTAGGGTGTTTTATTTACATGTTGATCTACTGTAGGCATAAACACAAGATTTATTACAGGTGCCTAATAAGTGTTTGTTGAATGGGAACCACTGAATCAAATAGAATTTATAAAAACTTTGAGATACTTTTTATTTCATGTTTTACCTCTGCTAGAGAAAGTGTTATACAAGCATATAATACACATTTCAAATGAGACATTCCAGATTTTACCCAGAATTTTCTGTCTTTGTGATATTCAATGCTGAGGATCATTATTTTCAAATTTTTGTTTCATATTAATATTTTCTATGATATTTTTAAATCTCTTATTGTCAAGGTCTTTTTATATCACATTTATTTCTGTATACATTCTTCCCTCCAAATTGGCCAGCAAGCCAACCCTTGTCATAAAGACTTTATTAAGGTAAAAAATTGCCCCGTTTAGCATGATGTATTGCTTTCAAGAGCTGGTCTTGCATGTAATGATAAGCTACAGCCTTTATCCAAAGTATTTCTTTCAGAAGGTCCTTGAAGTCATTAAGATTTTCTGAGTACTGCAGAGAAAGTTTAGATTCATTCACTCTGGGCCCCTTCTCCATTCCCTATGTAAAATTTACCACTTATTTCTCCCTCACCTTCCATTTTATGGGTCACTAGCTTGCCTCGGAAATCAAAGCCCCCAAAGTACCCAGCTTTCACAGAGCAACAAATAACAAAGAAAGAGAGAGGATAAAGACAACTCGGAAGCTAATACAGGAGAGATAAAGGAAGGAAGTAAAGAATTTGAAGAAACTGTTACCTTTATTCTGTGAGCTACATATTTTCAGGATTCCACAATCATTTATAGTTAACTCATTCCTATCAGTTTGACAAGGGTTTGCAGACTATAATTTGGTAGCATCTGAGTTGTGTCATGGCTCAATAAGTCCCAAGTTCTCTTTTTCTGATGTTTTCCTCTTTTCAATTCTTCTAGTTAGCTAGTGATTTATAAGAGTAACATAATATTTCCTAAAAAAGGAATTTAACTCAAAGATCATGGTTAAAAATATTTTTCCTATTGTCTATGCCATATTATTCACAGATTTTTTAAAATTTCATTTCCTTCTTGTTTTGTTTTTATGCTTTTAAAAATTTGTCCTCTTTATATCTTCACTTTATTTCTCTTATTCTTTGTTTTGCCATTCCTTTTTACCACTGCTTGCCTCTACTTTACCTTTTTCTTGTAGCAACATGGTGAAATATGAAGAAGAATTAACCAGGGATGAGGACAGCTGATTGCCAGTCCTGTCTCTATTACAAACTGATTTAGACAAGTACTAGGTTACTCAGTATCCTTATCTATAAAATAATATATATATTATATGACATATATATTATAATATATATATCAAATATTAAGTAAATGATCTCTAAGGGTCCCTTGAGACCTGAAGTTCTGTAGTACTATTCTCCTTTCATCTTTTGATTGCGCGCTGTCTCAGACTCCCTTCTTTGTGACATCTTCTTTTTACTCCTTTTCCCCTCCTTTATATCCCTCGGCCCTTCTTTTCATCTGCTCTGAGTCATAACTATCAATTCTTTCAACTGGAACAAAATTGTTAAGGGAGTGAAATCAAGGACAGTAGTGCTTGAAGACAGTTTGACTGCTTGAAGATTTACAATAACAAAGAGGACAATGTGACCATGAGATAAACCCACTAGGAACTAGGACAGCTCATCTCCTAGCCCCTGCAGAGCTTCTGGGAGAGAGATAGGTCATGAGAGGTAATTCTCATGCTGATAGGATTCTGGAGATTGCAGCATGATTATTAGGTGTCCCCTGATGCATAGAAGACAGGGAAGGCCATTTATGGGAGGAAGCATTGGTCCCCCAGTGAATGTCCATGTCCTAGAACAAAGTCATATTTACTCTGGCCTTGCTTATAACTTGGTATCTAAACTAGTATCTGAGAGTTTTGTGATTATTTTAGTTCTTCTGTTATGTCCATTGCTTGTGATCTTCAATTTGTATCTTTTACTATTATGACATTCACTATCATCCATTTATGCTGGGGTTTCCAAGCTCATCACTCCAGAGGGTATTTATTTCCACTTAGATACTTTTTTTAACTACAGTCTATAGTAAGCTACCTTCAGGGAAGTAGTAGGACTTCCTTGATGCTCTCAGTTTCTGAATAAGTTTTAACTACAAATAGAGTAACTGAAATGTCATCCAATCATTCTCATTTTCTAAATTAAAAAATAGAAGTTTGATAAAAATTAGCTCTCAGATGTAAGCTATTTTAACCTTTCAGGGACTCAGTTTCTTCATCTGTACAATTTCTTTACATAAAGACATACTGCTGAGTACAATAGGATAGCCTTTGCCCTTATAGAGTTTATAGTCTCATTGAGAAAAAATAAGGTAAACATATGAACAGTTAAATAACACTAAAATATTGAAATACACTCAAATAAATAATAGGAAAAATGTCACAACACAGAACACATGTATCGCTATAAAAATCAGAGGAATGAGACATAATTTCAAAATGGAGGAAACAGAGAAGACTTGGAGGGGTGAGATTTGAATTGATTTTTAAAAACGAGTAGGGTTTGGGTGGCTTGATTGTTTGTTGTCCTTCATTTTCTAAGAGGACCAAAATGACATTGTCATGACAAAGTGAAGTTTCAGTGTGTCTGACTGTGGGTGATCAGACCAATATGAGTTCAGAAGGCTCTAGCACAGGTTGGACACAGATAGTTCATGTGAATATTTGGGGTAGATACTCCAAATTTGTGCATCCTACATTTACTTTGTGCTGTCTCCATTTTGCTTTGCTCGTAGAGCATAACACCCTTTCTGATGTAGGTATGCCATGCTGAGTGGTCCTGTGCCAGTGTCTCCCATGTTTCACAGTCAAATCCAAAGTTCTTGAGAGAGACCTTGAGAGTGTTCTTGGATCACTTATGACCACCATGTGGTCTCCTGCCCCATGTGAGTTCTTCATAAAGGAGTCTTTTTGGAAAGCATACATTTTGTATTCAAACAATGTGGCCAGCCCATAGGAGTTGTGCTCTCTGGAGTATAGTTTGAATGCTTGACAGTTCAGCTCAAGCAAAGACTTCAAGGATAAGGTACCTTATCCTACCAGGTGATCCTCAGACTCTTCCAAAGACAGTTCAAATGGAAGTGATTCAGTTCCTGGCATGGCGTTGTTAGACTGTCCATGTTTCATAGGCATACAACAATGAGGTCAGCACAACAGCTCTGTAGACTTTCAGGTTGGTAGTAAGTCTAATACCTCTTCTCTCCCAAACTTTTCTTTGGAGCCTCCCAAACACTGAGCTAGCTCTGGCAATGTGTGCATCAACCTCATTGCCAGTGTGGGAAGTACACTACCAAGGTAAGTGAACTTATCCACAGCATTCAAAACTTCTCCATTTGTTGCAACCGATGGTTCCATGTATAGATGGTGTGGTGGTGGCTGATTATTAAGCCAAAATTAGCACAGGCAGCAGAGAATTGATCTATGCTTTGTTGTATCTCAGCTTCAGAGGCTACATTGAGTGCATAATCATCTGCAAACAGAAAATCATGCACCAACACTCTCTCCACTTTGGTCTTGGCTTATAGCCTTTTCAAAATGAAGAACTTGCCATCCTCAGTACGGTACTTGACCTTGATACCATGTTCATCCTCTTTAAAGCATTTGACAACATGGCTGAAAACATCATGCTAAAAAGCATGACAGCAAGTGCACAGACCTATTTCACTTTATTGGTGACTGGGAAGGCACAAGAGCATTGTCCACTATGCAGATCTCAGGCAAACATGCCATCATGAAATTGACGTACAATACTGCTGAACTTCTCCGAGCAACCAGATTTTGACATAATCAGACCTTAAGTTGAAAGGAAATTATGGGTGGATAAAATTGTGGGAACAAAACATAGAGATAAAAAAAACACAAAGGCTATTTGGTTGAAGTGAAGGTGTTGAGAAGACTATACTAGAGAAAAATATATTGAAAACACAATATTTATAAAAGCCTGTATTTGTTTGTGACAATGCAAATATATGTATGTGTTGGGTGTAGGGTATATCAATATATGAGCAAGATGAAAGTTTTAGAGTTCCACGATTAACAGTAATATGCTTTCTTCTTCTAGCCATACTACACACACATACACACACACACACACACACACGCACACACACACATATTATCATGAGGGAAGGATCACTTCAGTTAATCAGTTGTTTGTTTTACTTCTTTTTATATGTGGCTGTTTCAAACAATATTTTAGATAAAATAGGAATGATAGAAAAAGAAAATTTCTGAAAAGCAAAGGGTGTATCAGTTCTGATGTTAGGGAATAAAGGTGAGGACCTAGAGAGGGACAAGTTATGAAACAGAACCCAATACTGAATAAGGAGATAAATGAGGTATTATGGGTAAGTAAATGACTGCAAGAATAATAAAAATACCCTAAGAGAGATGTGTTATTCGATATTGGGTAGCAGGCCATGTGATTTGGTAAAACTTGTGATTGTATGTAGAAACTAGTGACATACTAAACTTATTACATATGCCTCTGAAGGACTAAAGTAGAAGAATAAAGACTTCCATTCAATAAAAGGAAGAATTTCCTAAGAATTTAAATTGTCCAGCTTCAATGAGATGACCAATCTACAAATATTTAGCATGATGGTACTATGTTCCAGGCTTGGTGAACAGTGCTGGGGATATACATAGAGTGGATGGCCTATGAGCAAGGCACTTAATGGAGGAAAGAGGAAATATAAATACCAAGCGTATACTAATATGTATATTTCATACATATATACTATATATATATATATATATATAGGCATAGAAAGAGAATACATTTAAAGAAAATAGTTAAAATAAAGGAGTAGTGATATAATGGATTTTCAATTGTAGAAAGCATTAAGGAAAGGCAAGATGACCACTTGCAAAGACTACTGTAGAAGGGGTTTTGACAGTGTCTGAAGTGACACTTGGGTCAGATGACTTCTAAGATTCCCTACAACTTGAAGAGTCCATGATTCAATGGATCATGAATGAGAAGAAAATGCATATGTAACAGCAGAGTTGGGACTGATGTGGTAGTTATTAGCTCAAGAACTGTTTCTAAACTAATGTCAGCTTAGAAATTCTTCCACAGCTAAGATGATTACATTCTCTCCGCAGAAAAATACCATACTGGACATCATTAGAGAAACATAATAAAACTAAATCAACATCAATCACCAGTGGAAGAATAATATTAATTAGATAGAAAAACTACTTGAGATCTTTCTCTCACTCTCCGTATATATACATATAAATGTGTGTATGTATATAGGGACATATATGCTAGCTTTATTTACAGGACTATATTTTCTGAATTGCAGTCATAAGGAAAAAAAATATCATTATTAAGCTTCCTGGAATTCTTTTACTTTCTCATAATAAACCTAAACTCCTTCATCTTGGAAAATCTGTTTTTTTATTTGTTTGTTTGTTTGTTTTAGGATAGATTATTTACTAGCCTTCTGCAGAATAACTGATTCCAGGTCTGAGAACCTGATACTTTCTTTCTAAAAACATGATCAAGTCATTCCCAAAAGAATAATAGTATACTTTAGAGAGAATAAGGAATGTGTTCTATGCCTTCTTAAAAGGATGTCTGTTCAAAATGTCTATCTTCCTGGTGTGAAAAGTTTCAGAAATCTGTAATCTCATCAAAGGAAGCTAAGTGGCAGAGATCTTCTCAGCAGGATAGGGCTAATCAGAAAAGTTTCCTTCACTTCCTTTCTATTTGCTTAAGCCCAGGCATTATTTTCATGTGCACTAGCACACAAGATCCTGAAATTCCATTCACCGCTCTGGCCCTTAGTCAGCCTTTAGGGAAACCTTCCCATACCTGATAGGCTGATATAATACCAAAAGATTTTAATCCAGACACTTGGGTTCTAAACCTGCTTCTGATGTATAACCTTGAAAAAGTCATTAGCTTTCCAGAAGTTTTTTTCTTTATCTGTAAAATGAGGGAGCAGGAAGAGACAATCAATAAGCTCCCTTCCTATTCTGAATTTCTACCTTTCTCTTTTATATGTTAATATTCTTTCCAAAGAAGCGTATTTGACTAGAATTCTTTTTTGGTTCATCTTCAGAAAAATGGTTAGTTTGGTATTGTACAATCTTAACAAAGATTGACCTGAATTGCCTCTCAATATTTGTCCTTATTGAACAAACATAGCAACAGTTAATAAGAGGAAGTAGTCTCTGACTAAAGGAAATCTGTTGAAGAGACAAGATTCTGGGCATTGAAGAAATCCTTATGCCTTCATGATATTTCATCATATATGACTTCATTTATGAAATCACTGCCTCCACAGGAACATATAAATCCAGCCATATACTAGGTGGCACAATAGATAGAAAACTAGTCCTGGAATCAGAAAGAAGTGAGACTAAATCCAGCTAGTTGTGTGACCCTAAACAATTCACTTAACATCTGTCTATCTGTCTATCTGTTTCTTCAATTGTAAAATGGGAATAATAAAAATACTAGCAACTATATCCCAAGATTGTTGTAAGGATCAAATGAGATAATATTTATAAAGTGCTTACTGTAGTGCCTGACACACAATAGGCACTTAATAATTTTCCTTTCCTCTCTTCTTCTCTCATCTTGTCTCCTCTCCTCTCCTCTCCTCTCTTCTCTTTTCTTTTCCTTCCTGCCTTCCTACCTTCTGTAATTCTTTTCTATGTCCTTTTCTAAACCCTCCACAGAGAACTGATGCAACAATCTGAATGTGTTGCTCCAGTGTTTTTAATATTTGATATAAACTAACACTCAGGCTGTTCTATTGCTCATCATGTTCAACATGTAACTAGACTACCTCTTTTTCAATCATATTTCCTTAATGAAGTCTTTTATATCAGATCACATATATGTCTTCATTGATAATTTGGCAGTTCCCTTATGCCCACCATGCATTTTTTCCCGATATACTCTTTGATTCTTTGGCAATCATTGTGTTCCATGATTTACAATTTGGAGATACTAGTAATAAATGCACAAATGCCAAAATGGAATTTTGTGTTAAGAAGCAGTTTGAGATAATTGAAAGAGCTATATAATTTCCCCGAATTGCTTATCCTATTAATTTCAGAGTTCTGAACTTGGTACCTATCTAATATAAACAAATTGACTCCAAATGCATCTAGATGTGTTTTTCATCTACTTGAGTTTTCCTATGTGTCTTGATAGATGGCCTGATCTCTTTTTAAATGGACATAGAGCTTCATGAAAAGACCTCATAGTAATCTAAAGTTTTATATGATCAACAATATTTGTGAACAGGAGCATTATATAGCTTCACTATCTATAGATGATACCTCTTCCATAAGATTTGAGGTAGGATATGCTGAGTGGTAGTTGTTAATATCATTATCAAAAAGAGGAAAATTCCAAAACCGTGGGTAAGTTTATAGACATTATTATTACCAAAATAAGGTAACTGAGAAGAAACAAGATACTGTTGAGCCATATGTCTACTTCCCAATACCTATGAAAATCTTTCTGAAAATGATATATAGCAATATCAAGGAGATCACTGGTGAGCACAAGAGAAGGGAGACTTTTTTTGGAAAATGAAATAACAGAACATCAATGTCAAAGGAGATTCAAAGAAGAAAGGCATATGCTTACTATAGGTGATGTTTTTCAGTTGTGCCAGGAAATCTCTAAGACTAAGACCTATGTAAAATAGATAATAACTTAAGTAAATAAAGTAGTATGTAATTTTCTGAACTCAGAAGGAAAATGGATTATGATAAACCTAAGGAAGGAATGGATTGATGGATGGATGGATGGATAGATGGATGGAATATATGAAAAGCTTTTATTTTGAGAAATAAAATAGTTTCTCATTTGGATAAAGAAAATCCTTCTATTAAGATATCAAATTAGGGATAAATTCAGTAAATATATTTTCCTTGATTCATTTTTCCAAATGTGCCAATTATATACTTTTCCAAGAGAATTCTCTTGGGACAAAGCCAGGATGACTGAGAAAAGCCAACTCACCTGAGCTCTCCACAAAACTCCTCCAAATACCTTTAAATAATGCCATAAAACATCCCACAAAAGAATGAGATGAAATAATTTTCCAGTTAAACACAACTTAGAAGGTCAGCAGGAAAGATCTATTGTACCAGGGTGAGAGTAGAGCACACTCCAGCACAGGAGGCACCAGCATAACATCAGACCCAACAAGCCTTGAGAACCACTGAATCAGCAGTGGCACGAGTTGCTTCCCAAGGTCTCAACCCACAAATGGTAATAGATTAAGATAACTGCTCAGCCCTACATTACAGGATTATCTTTGCTGGCACTGGGGGAAGGACTCCATTGCTTTGCTCATATTTAGATATGGGTCACAGTTGTGTGTGTCAGTTCCAGGGTGAAGCATACCAGAGCTTGCAGTTAGTGAAACAGGGACCATCCTCACAGTTCCAGGGCAGAAAAGAAGTGCTTGTGGTTACTCACAGACCACAGCATAAGCAGGAGAGGAGTAAACACAGCTCTCTTTAGATTATATCACCTTAGAAGAAACTTACATTTTCCTAGAAGCATCTCTGAAAACAGCTGCACAAACCCCCTGAAGATTGGGAGTGCTCCCTCCATCTTGGAAGCAGAACCCCACTTTAATCAATAGTTAAAAGTCAAGTAAACATAGTACGTAGGCATAAAAATGAGAAACAACAGAAAAAATTCTGACCATAGAAAGTTGCTATGGTGACAAAGGGGATCAGAAGGAAACAAAACACTCAGAAGAAGATAACAAAGTCAAAGCTCCAACATCCAAAGCATCCAACAAAAATATGAATTGGTCTCAGTCTCAAAAATAAAAGAGCTCAAAAATTATTTTGAAAATCAAGTAAAAGAGGTAGAGGTAAAAATAGGAAGAGAAATGAGAATGATGTAAAAAAATCATGAAAGAAGTCCACAGCTTGGTAAAGAAGAAACAAAAAAAAATGAAAAAAATAACACTTTAAGAAACAGATTAGGACACATGGTAAAAGAGATACAAAAAACCAATGAGAACAATACATTTAAAAGGAGAACTGGTTAAATAGAAAAAGATGTACACAAATTAACTCAAGAAAAAAAAAACTCTTTAAAAAGTAGAATTGGCCAAATGGTAAAGGAGGTAAAAAAAAGTCATGAAGAAAATAACTCCCTAAAATTAGAATTGAGTAAATGGAAGCTAATGATGTTATAAGAAAATAATAAGCAATAAAACAAGCCCAAGAATGAAGAAATAATAGACAATGTGAAATATTTCATTGGAAAAACAACTAACCTGAAAAATAGATCCAGGTGAGATAATTTTTAAAGTATATGATTGCCTCAGATTTATGATGGAAAAAATGAGCTTGGATGTCATGTTTCAAGAAATTATCAAGGAAAAATGCCCTGTTATCTAGAACCAGAAGACAAAATAAAAATTGGAAGAATTCACATATTACTTCCTGAAAGAGATCCTCAAATAGAAACTCTCAAGAATATTGTAGCTCCCAGATCAAGGAGAAAATATTGCAGTCAGAAAGAAACAATTCAAGTATTGTGGAGCTACAGTCAAGATAGCAAGATTCAGCATTTCCTACATTAAAGGTTCAGAGGAGTTGAAATATAATATTCCAGAGGACAAAGGAGCTATGATCACAACCAAGAATCACCTACCCAGCAAAACTATGTATAATTTATCAAGCTAAAAAGCAGATATTCAATGAAACAGAGGACTTTCAAGCATTCTTCATGAAAAGACTAGAAGAAAATAGAAAATTTGACTTTCAAGTATAAGACTCCAGAAAAGCATAAAAAAAGTAAACAGGAAAGGGAAATCATAAGGTTCTTAATAAGGTTAAACTATTTACATTCCAGCATGAGAAGATGATACTTGTTACTATAAGAACTTCTCATTATTTGGACAGCTAGATGGAATATATATAGACAGAGGGCACAGGTGTGTGTTGAATATGAAGGCATGATATCTAAAAAAATAAAATTAAAAATGAGAAAGAGGGATGCACTGGGAGAAAGATGAAGAGAGAAATAAAGTGGGGTGAATTATCTCACATAAGAGATTCAAGAAAAAATTTTTACAGTGGCAGGGAAGATGGAGGAGGTGAGCAGTGGAGTGGTCTTTACTATCATCAGAATTGCCTTAAATCAGTAATAGCATTTACATGCAATTTGGTATAAAAATATACTTTATCCTATAGGAAAGTAGAAGGGCAAGGGAATAAGAGAAGGTGGTGGGTTGATAGAATGGAGGGAAGATTGGGGGAGGCAGAGTCAGAAACAAAACATTTTTTAAAAGTGACAGGGTAAAAGGAGAGAGAATAGAATAGAATTGGTGGGAATCAGATGGAGAGAAATAAATGTGGCAATCATAATTGTGAAAAAATTTGAAGCAGATTTCTCTGACAAAGTCCTCATTTCTAAAATGAAAACAGAGTCAAATTTATAAAACTAAAAGCTGTCCCTCAATTGACAAATGATCGCAAATATGAAAAGTTTTCAGAAGTAATCAAAGCTATCTATAGTCATATGAAAAAATGCTCTAAATCATTATTGATTGGAGAAATTCAAATTAAAGCAATTCTGAGGTATCTATTAGATTGCCTAATAGGACAGAAAGAAAAAAATTACCAATGTTGGAAAGGATGTGGGAAAAATGAGACATTAATGCACTGTTGTTGGAGTTGTGAACTGATTCAACTGTTATGTAGAGAAATTTGGAACTATGTCCAAAGGGTTATAAAGCCATGCATACATACCCTTTGACCTAGCAATACCACTGCTAGGTCTGTAATCCAAAAAGAGTTAAAAAAAGAAAGAAAAAAAAGACTTCTATGTACAAAAATATGTATAGCAGCTCTTTTCTGGTAGCAAAGAACTGGAAATTGAGGCACTCCCCCCATCATTTGGGAAATGGTTGAATAAACTGAGCTATGTGGTTGTGATGGAATAATAATGTGCTATAAGAAATGATGAGCAGGATGGTCTTCGAAAAACCTGGAAAGACTTACATGAGCTGATGCAAAGTGAAATGTATTGTGTACAAAGCAACAGTAATATTAAGATGATTATCTGTGAATGCCTTAGCTAGTCTCCGCAATACAGGGATCCAAGACAACTCAGAAGAACTTATGATGAAAAATGCTTTCTACGCCCAGAGAAAGTACTGATGGTATCTGAACACAGATTGAAACATAATTTTTAGTTTATTTTTCTTGAATTTTTTTGGTCTGTTTTCTTTTACAACATGACTAATATGGAAATATATTATGCATGACTGTACATGCATAACCTATACTGAATTGTTTGCCTTCTCAATGGGGGTGGGGAAAGGGTGAGGTAGGAAGGAAGAGAGTTTAGAACTCAAAGTTTTAAGAACCAATATTTAAAAACTGATTTTACATGTAACTGGGGCAAAATAAAATACTAAATAAGTTTTTTAAGAATTCTCTTATAAATCAAATAATATGCTTAAGATTCCCTGAGTGCTGTAAAATATATTATTAACACAGAAGGAAGAAGAACCATCTCTTCCTAGAGTAGAAATAATGCATGTTCATCTCTATAATCTGGTGATAATGATGATTATAGGATCATAGATTTAGAGCTTAAAGAAATCTTGGGGCCAATTTTCATTTCCTAAATGAGGATACTGAGGCCTAGAGATGCAAAGTGACTTGTTTTATAGGTCATGCAGGAAGTAAGTGGCCAAGATCTGAACCCCACTCTTCTAACCTCAATCCAACACTCTTTCTATTGTCCACTCTGATGTTTTAAACGTTCACATCTGTTATCTGTCTGATATGAAGAATAGTCCTGTAAAAGAACCAAGGAAGGAAGATACTATCCCCACTATACAGAGGAAGAAACAAAACTACAGAAAAAAATCAGTAATTTATCTATATTGATCTCAAGTTTACAAGTCACAGATGAACCCAGAACTAGAACCCAATTCTTTTGATTCTTTTTCTTATCCTTTTCCCACAACTGGTCTAAGTGTCAACCACCATAGCAGATGACACTTCCCCTTTTCCATAATAACATCTCTAGCATGTATGCCACTAAATAACCAGAGTGAATATAGCAATTTCTCTATTTTATCAAAAGAATTCCTGAAGTAAGTTTGAGGAAAACAGTCCTATAGAGGGTATTTCTACTCTTGCACAGAGGAAGATAAAGTATTAACTACCATTCCAAGCATAAGCCACAGAATTATGACAGGTTGCCTCCCACTGACTCACAAGTTGGAGAATCAAGGTCCATGCCTCTATGAGAGTCAGAATAAATCAGAGAACAGAACAAGCATTTATTAAGCACCTATTGTGTGACAAGCATTTGTGCTAAGCATTTTCTACATATCACCTCATTGATCCTCATAACAATCCTGGGAGGTAGATGTTGATCCCATAAAATGGTAGAAAGGAGTAAAAAATAAGCAAATGGTTCAGTTGAGTCTCTACTGTGGCTGGTTTTTTTCATTAATTTTTGATGACCGGATTTCTGTAGTGTTCTAGCTTCTTAGGAGATACAGACAGAGCTCTGAAGTTGGTATCAGGATGATCTGGGTTTGAATGCCACTTAATGTAATTATTAATTTTGTCACCCAGGGCAAGTCATTTTATCTGCAAGAAAATATTCACAGCACCAAGGGCAACTATGAATATTCTAGTATAGTTCTGAACCACAAAGTATAACAGACTCTCAATATAGAAGGCAGAAGAAAAACATTTATTCAGACACCAGAAAGCCAAATCTCGACACCAGAAAGCCAAATTCATCATAGTAATCCAGAAGTCAATACACTAACACTTCAGGGGACAAAACCATTTCCAAGCCTGCCCCCATCCCCTTCCAGGGCCTTCCCACAAGAAAACACTCACGAACCTTGCTGTGCCTGTGGCCCTGTGTCTTTTCTTCTTTGCCCAACCACTCTCTCTAGTTTCCTCTGGGTTCTTCTCTACGCCTCCTATTCCACCCTTTCATCAAACTCCTCCCACCACATGTGATTTAGTCTTCCATGTGATTTAAGGGAAAGATCTTCCCATTTAAATTACATCTGGCTCCAAGATCTTTTGTATTCATTATATAAGTTAGTGAGACAACTGGTATTAACAGAATTGTAACAGTGATAGCAGGAAATAAGCATATTAAACAATATCTTAGGCAATTAGTGTCAACAAAATTTTACATCAATATAACAGAGATCACATAAAATAATCACATAAAACAATATTTTAGGGTGGGCTTGAGCACAAGCATCCCATCATTCCCCCCTCAAATGAATGGGGCTTAAAATGGGGTGTAGTAGATCAGCATGTGTAATGTACACACGTTCTGGTGTGGCAAGGGCCATGTGAGCATCTACATGAAAAACTGACAAATCAGTAACTAAAGACATGTCCCATACATCTTCCCATAATTCTTTGCCCCTGACTTACTTGTCAATTTTTCCCAAATTCCCAAATTTCCCAAATTCCCAAAATTTCCCAATTTTGATTTTTCCACATGGGCATCCATGTAGCTAACCCATTAGCTACCACCCATGAATCAGTGAATATATGACACCATACTCCTTGTTCTGCTTTGATAGCTTGATGTCCTTCCATAAATTCAGCATATTGAGTACTTCCACCTATCCCAGTACTTTCAAAAGCCTCCCTAGTACACAGGTTATAGGCTACCACTTTCCAATGCCTTTTATGGCCCAAATATTTTGCTGTCCCATCAGTAAATCATGCATGTCTCTTTTGTTCTTCAGTTAATCCATCATATCCCTCATTCCATTTTACCAAGGAAGATAAAAAATGTTACTTTAATTCAGGGGGTGTATCATTTCCCTCAGAATCTATGTTTGCTATAGATTCATGTAAAGCAGAAACTCCACTTTGGCCTGTTTTAGATCTATTTTGAATATACCATTTCCATTTAATTATATTAGCCTTTTTCACATCCAGTTCTGTGAGAAGCTGAGGTACTCATTACCCAAGTCAAAATCAGGATTTCAGAACTTAATATTACCTCATGACTCAAAGTCAGTTTTTCAATCTCTACTGAAGCCCAATATGCAGCTAACATCTGCTTTTCAAAAGGGGTATTGAGTGCCAGATGAATTTCCAGGAAGTTTCCTAGATCAAAATCCTAAGGGTATATTTCAGCTTTGTTGTTTTTGCCACAAACTCCAGTTTGCATATTCATCCTATACAGTTCCTTGTAATTCCTCTGGGCCATAAATCTAGGGCCAGTTGTATAGAGGCCTTTGCATCTTCAAAAGGATTTATCTGCTCAAGTCCCCAATAAAATTCATATTTTTTCTGGTAATTTTATATAAGGGTTTCACAATTTGCCCTAGATGTGGTATGTGATGTTGCCAATATCCAAATAATCCTATAAACTTTGAGGCCTCTTTCTTATTGGTGGGGATAGGAAAATCCTGAATCTTTTGTCAAGCTTACAGGAGAACCTCTCTCAGCCTCTTATTCCACTGTATACCCCAAAATTTTACAGTTTGAGCTGACCCTTGAATCTTTACAGGGTTAATTTCCCACCCTTTGCTTTTCATGTGCTCAATTAAAAGGATGCAACTCTTCTTCACTTTTGCATTGTTTTCCTGTATCATAACATTATCTATGTAGTGTGTAAACAGTAGCTCTAATTCATTTAAATGTTCAGCCACAATCCTATGACAAATAGTGGGTCTGTGCAAATATCCTTGTGGCAAGCGTGTATAGTGTATTGTAAAGTATGTTGTTGGCTCTGGCAAGTGAAAGCAAATTGGTCCCTTTGTTTAGAATCTATTGGGATAGTAAAGAAAGCATTGGCTAAATCAGTAACTGCATGCCAAGTGCCATCATCTTTCTGGATCCTTTCTATTAAGGTAATGGTATCTGGATCAGCAGGATACAAGGGAGGAGTCACTGTCACTCTCCATGTCCCATCTGATCAGACAGAATTATTTCAGCAAGTTGTGGTAGGCTCTCCTACCTCAATATATTCCTTTATAATATTGGTAATTTCATCTTGCCCACCTGGCACCTGATACTGCTTTAAAGTAATTACTTAAGAAAGTTCAGGTAAAGAATACATGACTTTATAGGCCTTTGGACATAGTTCCAAATTACTCTCCAGAGTGGTTGAATCAGTTCACAACTCTACCAAGAGTACTTTAGTGTTCCAATTTTCCCACATCCTCTCCAACATTTGTCATTTGCCTTTTGCATCATGTTAGTCCATCTAATAGGAGTGAGTTGGTACTTCAGAACTGTTTTTAGCTTGCATTTATCTAAAAATAATAATTTAGAACATTTTTCATATGACTATAGATAGCTTTGATTTCATGACTTGAAAACTGCCTGTTAGTATCCTCTGACCATTTCTCAATTAGGAAATGACCTATATTCTTATAAATTTAGCTCAGTTTTCTATATATTTGATAAATGAGGCCTTTATCAGAGAAATGTAAAAAAAATCAGTTATTTTTTTTGCATATTTCCCTCTATCCTTTCTCCCCTTTATCCTTTTCTCTTTCCTTTCACCCAGCCTATTCTCAATCAGTGCTTTGATTCTGACCACCACCTCTCTCAAGCCATCCTCCCCCATTCTCTTATTCCTTTCTCATCCTCCTTTCCACTAGAGTAAGATAGATTTCTATGCACAATTGAGGGTGTATGTTATTCCTTCTTTGAGCCAAATCTGATGAGAGAAACATTCACGCATTGTCTGACACTCCTCACCACCACCCTCAAGTGCACCTTCTCCTCCACTATAAAAGCTCTTTAACATCTTTTTTATTTGAGTTAATTTACTGTTCTATATCTTTCTTCCCCCTTCTCCCAATGCATCCCTCTTTTTCAGCATTTATTTTATTTTTTTAGTTCCATCATAGTCATTTCCCTTTCTTATCCCTTAATTTTATATTGGTA
Source organism: Notamacropus eugenii (assembly GCF_028372415.1). Taxonomy (NCBI): domain Eukaryota; kingdom Metazoa; phylum Chordata; class Mammalia; order Diprotodontia; family Macropodidae; genus Notamacropus; species Notamacropus eugenii. The sequence goes on along the minus strand of NC_092872.1, from coordinate 110,004,218 downwards.
GATACCATCCCATCATAGTCAACTCATGCCAATGCCCCCTGACTATGTATTTTTTCTTTTAAGTGTCATAATAATGATAAAATTCTTAAGAGCTATAAGTATTAACTTCCTATGAGCAAATTTCAACATTTTACCCTTATTGAATCCCTTATGATTTCTCTTTTCTTTTTATGCTTCTCTTGAATCTTTTATATGAAAGTCAAATTTTCAATTCTGTGCTGGACTTTTCCCCAAGAATGCTTGAAAATTCTTTATTTCATTAAATATCCATTATTTCCCCTGAGGGATTAAACTCAATTTCAGTGGGTAGGTGATTCTTATCTGTAATTCTTGCTCCTTTGCAGTCTGAAATGTTATGTTACAAGTCCTTTGCTCCTTTAAGATGAAATCACTAAATCTTGTTTTACCTTGATGGTGGCTCCACAATATTTGAATTGTTTTTTTCTGGCTCTTTATAATATTTTCTCCTTGACCTGAGAGTTCTGGAATTCGGCTGTAATATTCCTAAAGTTTTCATTTGGGAACCTTTTTGAGGAAGTGATTGGTGCATTCTTTCAATTTCTATTTTATCCACTGTTTCTAGAACATCAGGGAAGTTTTCCTTGATAATTGCCTGCAATGTAATGTCTAGCCACTTTTTAAAAAATCATGAGTTTGGGGCAGTCCAATAATTCTTAAGTTATCTCTCTTTGATCTATATTACAATTCATTTGCTTTTCCAATGAGATGTTGCATATTTTCTTCCATTTTTAAAATTATTTTTATTTTCTTTTATTGTTTCCTGATGTTTCATGAAGTCATTACCTTCCATTTGTTCAATTTTAATTTTTTTTTTTTACTTTTTGTCATTTTTTTTTTAAAATATTGGTTTATATTTAGGTTTCAACATGCATTTCCACAAGATTTTGAGTTCTAAATTTTCTCCCCATTTCTCCCCTTCTCCAACCCTGACATCATGTATTCTGATTACCCCTTCCCTCAATCTGCCCCCCTTTTATTACACCCCACCTTTCCCTTATCCCCATCTTCTCTATTTTGAAGGTTTTTAATGCAGAAGTCTTGACTTTTATGTCTTCCTCTAATGGTATGTTTTTTTTCTTCCTCATCCAAAAAGATGGAAGAAAATACTTGCTCACCAAGAAAGTAAATTTCTATAGTCTTATTTTTTCCCTTTTTTGGGCATTTTCCTAGCTAGTTACTTGACTTTTGAGTCCTTTGTCAAGTGGAGAATATACTTTAAGGATCTGTATGTTCTCAGTTCCTTCAAGGTGGCACAATCAAGGTAAATAAGTTTACTCCTCTCCTGGCCTGTACTTTGATCTGGGAGCAGTCATAAGTTTTTCCATGCAGGAACTATGAGTAGAATTCCCTCTCCACAACTGCCTCTAGCTTCACTGGCTGCCACTCAGGGCTGAGATTCAGATCAACTGCTTGATTACTTCAGGATCTTTAGGCCTAGAACTTCAAAGAGGGGCACTGCTGCAGTGATTTCCTCTGCACAGGAACTGGGGCTAAGGCTGGACCCTGCTCCCTTTTCACCTATCTTTGGTTTTACAGGTTGAGAAATCTGAGAAACACAGCTGCTGCCCATGATTCTGTACCCTGAAGCCTGCCCCAGTCCTGTCTGTGCCACACTGGGCTGCCAAGGCTGCACTGCACTCTGCTCCAAGCCTGGTGTGACAGACCTATCCTGTTGGCCTTCCAGGCTGCCTTGGACTGGAAATCTCTTTCATTCTGTCATTTTGTGGCTTCTGCTGCTCTCAAATTTGTTTAGAGTCATTTTTACAGGCATTTTATGGGCTATGGGGGAGAGCTACAGCAGGTCCATCCTTCCACTCTGTCACTTTGGCTCCGCTTCCATTTTAATTTTTAAGGAATTATTTTCTTCAGTGAGCTTTTGTATTTCCTTTTCCATTTGGCCAGTTTTACTTTTAAAGTTGTTCCTTCCTTCAGGGAATTTTTACATATTTTTCTGTTTCTCTTATTCTATTCTTTAAGGTATTATTTTCTTCAGTACTTTTTGTGCCTCTTTTATCAAACTGTTTACTTTTTTTATGAATGTTTTGCATCATTCTCATTCTTCTCCAATTTTTCTCTCTTTTATTTGATTGAGATTTTTTGAGGACCTCCTGAGTCTGTCAAAAATTCACATTTTTCTTTGATGCTTTGAATATAGCTGTTTTGACACTTTTGCCTCCTGAGTGTGTTTTGATCTTCCCTTTCACTTTAATAAACTTCTATAGTCAGATTCTTTTTCCTCTTTGCATATTTTCCAGTTTATTTTTTGACTTTTACCTTTATGTTAAAGTTGGATTCTGCTCTGAGGGAGGAAGGGGCATGGTCTCAAGCTTCAGGTTTTTTATACTGCTATTTTTAGAACTAGTTCTTAGGGTTTATGTGTTTTCAGTTCTTCTAAGGTGATATGAGTTAAGGAGAGATATGATCACTATTCTCCTGGCCTGTGCTGTGATCTATGAGTGACCCCAAGCACTCATTTTCATCTTGTAAGTGTGACCAGAGTCCCTGCTCCCCTGTGGCTTCATGTTCTAGTGTTTTAGTGCTTCTACTTGCCCTGGACTGTGACCCACAATCTTGTATGGGCAATAAACAGAGTCTTGCACCCAGTGACAGCAAAGGTTCTGTTATAATTTCCATATGAATCCCCCTTAGCCTCTGTGGACTGTGATCTATAAACTGTCACTTTTGATTCAGTCACTCCCAAGACCTGCTGCTAGCTTCCTAGTGGAGGCTTGTACTGGACTGTGATTCATCATCACTCCAGTTAGACAGGCCTTTCTTACCAACATTCTAAGTTGTCTTGGGCTAGAAAATTGTTTCACCCCATCCTTTTATTGATTCTGCCACTCCAGAATTCATTTTGAGGTGCTATTTTATAGTTGTTTGAAACGGAATTTGGGACAGCTCAGATGAGTCCCTGTCTTTACTCTCTCACCTTGACAATGTCAGCTGTTATTCAAGTAAAATTGCAAGAGTCCCTAGTGCTTCTTAATTTGTCATTCTATCTCAGAAGCCATCTCCTCCTCTGTTAACCAATTAACTTTCACTGCCTAAGTCCTATCTGACCAGGAAGTGAAATGGTTACACAAGAATATAGTGGAACTCAACTTGTTCCTTATTACAAAAGAAACATCAGATTGTACTTTTGTGAAATGAATTATCCTGCTATCTGACAACAATACTGCAACACAATAATCCAGTACAGACTAGATATTGTGTGGCTTAAAAGATCTTTTGATTTTCATTTTCCAAGTGCCACTTCAGAGATAGTTGAAGCCAAAATCATATCAAGAGAAATGTTTCTGCTTGAGTAAGAGCCCTATGGGGAAGGCCCACTTAATTACCATCTTTCAAGCCAGCACCAAGAGAATGTAACACTACCCCAGTCTCACAATAAATGTTAGCAGTATTCAAATGATAAAGTTTCCTTTTTCTTCTTTTTAATGCTCCATTGCTGGAAAAAAAAGAAAAGGTATTGTGTTATGTGTACATTTCCAAGCCATGAGTCTAAAGATATATTTAAATACAGCTATTTGTACATGCTGGAAAGCAGCTGTTCAGTTTCAAGTTGTAGGTTTGAGGCTGTTCTTGGGAAATTAACAGAGTGCCAAGCAATGAGAATCATGAACAGTTGAATTATCTCTTGGCAACTTCTCACACCACCTTCAGCAAACAGGGTACCCATGCGTGAAAGAAATAATGAGACATGGGGTTTTTGCATGTAGCAAGAAAGGGAGCTTTAATCTCTGGCGCCTCCCTAGTCATCTTCCCACCCCCTTCCACTTCACTTGAGAAATCCAGCAAGGTACAAGTTCAAACAATTTTTTTTTCTTAAGAAACACTTGTTCTCACCTTACGATGATATTTTTTTTTTTTGGTGAACAGCTTGCAGAGAGCCACTCTAAATTAAGTAAGGAACTTGGGTTAGTTAGAACTTGGCTTTCTGGTTTCTGATTAAATGTTTTTCTTCTACCTTAATCACTATCAGTACCTTTTCTGTGTTGGAAAAGGTCCTTGATTCTGCCTTCTGCAGTGGACCTAGACTAAGAAGACTTTTTACCAAATCATCAATGAAGGACAATCCTACTTTCTGCCTTAAATTGAAAAGGGTAGTTGGAGGGAAAAGAGTACATTCTATACCCTGAATGATTAAAGTGAGCATTTTTTTGAAGCAAAGAAAACATTTCATGCATATGATGAAGCATGAAAGAGTAGATGAAAGCCAGTCAGGAAGGCCTGGGTTCGACTTCATATATTGTCTGTGAATCCTCTGAGCCAGCCACTTAACTTAGTTCTCCTCAGTTCTAGGTAACTCCATAAGACAAAGTTACCTTTCAGAATCTCATTAGGTAAGAGAGTTTCTTTGATGGGAGTTACCTACAGAAATGAAACTATAGGTCAAGTTTTTAAAAAAGAAAATAAAAAGCACATATGCATACAAGCACATCATTGTTCTATTGGGTACTAACAAAACAGTCAACGTATGAACAGAGTCCTTTATTAACATAATACTATTCTAGGCAAAGTCCCATGCTTAAACCATGATAGCCTATAATTATAGAAACTCAAAAGTAACAAAGCACTAACAGAAATTCAAAAAGAAAAACAAAACATCTTATACTGGCATTCCCCAATATTCTATCATTAGCTAAGTCTTCTAATCAGAAAAGCAGCATTATTTTTCAAGGTTCTCTCTGTGTGTTATTCTGGTGGGTGGATAAATATTCTACAAGCAAATTTGACATCAAAAATATAGGTAGTGAAAAAAGATTTACTTCTTCCTTTTCTTTGAGGTTCTGGAGAGTCTTTAGGTAGTAAGTGTCAAAATCAAAATTAAATATTTTAGTAGTGGATGTTGTTAATTATTTGGTCAATGTCAGATCACACAAAAATATATGGTTTTAAAACTGATTAAATAGCTATACCACAGTTGTCCATTTGTCCTCTAGACTTTGAATGAGATATTTCACATGGACATAATTAAAACCAAATGAATTCAACTTAGTTCAGCATAATAATAACTTGAAAAAGTTGTGTTAAAAAAATGTTATGTTAAAAAAGAAAGTGTGGGATAGGTCTAGGCAGGGTAGCATAGTCCTGTTTGTCTAAATGCCCAGTTAAATCTTGATAGAGGCAGAAGAAGGAAGTCCTGAGGTTAATCCCTTTTTATTTTTGTAGATCTAACTCCCTTTGTCCATGATAGTGCAATATTAAACAGCATAGTTCTTAGAACATGAGCCAGGTATGCCAGTACACCCTGGGGTGACTATTAATATTGATGATCCCAGGAGGTCCTCCACTTCAGAGATTTCTCTCAGCTTATATCATGATGGTGTTTGGACAAAGTACTGAGTCAATCATACATACAACAAGTAGTAGCTTGTTAGATAACTGTGGTGGAGTATTTCTTCAGGAGTTGACACATCTAAGATTATGTAATGGTAATTTAAATGGGAAGATCTTTCTCATTCATTAATAGGCCCATGTGACTGCCTGGGTCACATAGAAGTTTGAATCACATGGAGCCTGTGGTGGGAGGAGTTTGCTGAATGGGTAGAGGTGGAGCAGAAAGTGAGTCAGATTATTCAGATCTGGGAAAGAGAAAGAAGGCAGCTGGCTATACATGAATGAAGGGCATTTTATTTGAGGGTGTTTGTTTGTGGGAAGGTCTGAGAATGTGTATTGACTTCTTGCTTAGTTTGATGGATTTGGCTTTCTGGTGTTGGAATATGGCTTTCTGGTATCTGAATAAATGTTTTTCTTCTGCCTTTTATATGGAAAGCCTGTTATACTTTGTGATTTGGAACTATGCTGGCATATTCATAGTGGCCACTGGTGCTCTGAATATTGCCTTGGTGGTATAGATTGCTAGCTACTAAATGAATAGCAGAGTCTTGAAACCATGGTTAAATATTTCAGACACTGTATGGATTTGGAATGAAATGTACCTGCCAATGGAGATAAATTTTGTACAATTAATCACACACTCATGATGGTTTAGCCTTCATTTAAGTGTCTCTTAAGCTGCCCATACTTTTCTTAAAAATCATTCTCAAATCTGAACTTTGATCACAAAGTTGTAGCAAGGATTTTAACAGACACTTCACTATACTTTTTGCTTAGAAGCTTATTGTTCAGTGAAGGAGAACAGATCCATATGGGGTCAGGGGAAGTCAGAGTACAGTACAGTTTCTGGCCTAACTCTACCACTCACATACAATTCCGCACAAGAGAAAAATCCATTTCCTGGACAGCTAGATCGAATGAGAGGAGAAATGAAAAAAAAAATACTTTTCATCCATCCCAAGACAAATTACTACTCTTCTTCTCCTCCACAGCCTATATATTTGTGCACCTCGAGGCCAAAGTACAAAGATTTCTGTCACTGCACATGCCAGCAATGAGAGATTTATGACCCTTTGTGCACTTTGTATACTTGGTCCCACAGAAAGAATGAGTATCCCAAAGAGTCTATACCAGCTGTGCAAAAGTCAAAATGAATTCCAGGTGTCTTCCTCAGTTTGGCCCATTACCAAGAAGACCAAGTCACTGTGAGTCAGAGTGAGAAAACATTGCAAAGCATTCAGCCTAAGTATATCCTGCTCCATCTGTTTTCCAGTAGTGCTATGAAATATTTTACTGATGTTGTCCTGTAATTGATTAGAATTTGGGTACAGTCACATTCTGCTCCCACTAAAGATAAATACATTGCCTGGTATGCCAACCCAACTATCATCATTTCCAACCAGATTCCTTAACCATATATTCAATGTAGCTAATGCCAAGAATCCACTTCATTCTTCAATGAAGGTAGTTTCATTGGGTGTCCCATTGAGCTAAGTTTACTTGTTTAACTGCCCAAAGATGGAGGTCCTCTGGAAATGATGGTGGGGGGAGAGAAACCAGAAAGAAAGGCATTTAATCAGCACTCTCTGCCTTTCATACTGGAGACCCAATGATAGTCATTAAAAAAAAAATAAAACAGGAGAAGATTTTGACTCACATAACCAGAAAAATAGGGTTTAATCACTTTTTCCCAAACTACTTCAACCTTTTGAAATGAACATTATGCACCAAATGCAGAATATTTATAGCTGAATACACAGAAGAAAGATGACAGAACACAACAGAATAGAATCCTTAGTACTGGAAACTCTAATTTTAAAAATGCTCACACGTCACTTCTTTCCCAACAGTCTCCATGCACCTGTAGCAGAGGAAGAAGCTAACTCCACCTGTTAGAAGAGATGCCCACTGTGTAGGCATGGGTTGAAGGTACTAAAACTCAGATGACGCATGGATAATCTCCTTGAAAATTGTTCAAAACATGAATCCAAGATGTGAAATTATAAATCTTTCACTCAGCCTTGTAGCCCTATCTCAGGAATCTACTCATCAATAAGGAAGAAAAGCAAGATAATTAAGATAATTGGAAAGCACCTAAGTTGAAGCACCTAAGATTTCAAAATTAAGGACCTCAGTAAGGGCACAAAGGAAAAGCAGATAAATCAATAAATACCAAGAATTCTAAAAATAAGTTGAAAGATAAACTCAAAAGGAGAAAAACATTCTCTTAAATATTATAATACATAGGAAAAGTAAATCATGCTTGATCTTTCAAGAGAACATAGAACAATAACAAACATTAAAAAATAGGAATAGATACAGACCATATTGTATCCTTTAAAACACAGAATATAAAATTCAAGTTTTGTAGTTTTTAGTCTTTTCAAGTCATGTCCAGCTCTTCCTGACCCCATTTATGATTTTCTTGGCAAAAACATTATAGTAGTTTGCCATTTCTTCTCCAGCTCATTTTACAGATGAGAAAACAAGCAAATAGGTTTAAGTGACTTGCCCAGGGTAACAAAGGTAATAAATGTCTGAGACCAGATTAGAACTCAGGAAGATGAGTCTTCTTGACTCCAAGCCTGGCACCAATAGGCCACCCAGTTGCCCTAAAACTCAATGAACAATTTTGGGAAAAAATAGGATTGAGAATATCTCTAAAGTATCTAAAGAAAGATTAAAAGACTTAGAATATTGAAGAGGAAGAAAATGTGATAGGAAAAATCAAGAGACAATATAAAAATATGAATTTAAACTAATCAAACCAGTAAACCTAGATGACAAGATGGACGGAGACAACTTAAAGATTATAGCTTTCCAAAAAAATTGTGGAAAATTAAAAAATACTTTGAGGTAGGAGCTATTTTTATTTTCTTTTTTCCAAATAAGTTAAGTGAGCCTGAGAGAATTTAAATTTGCTCATAGTCAGATGGCTAATCAATGTCTGAAGACGTATTTGAAATCAAGTCTTCCAATACTAGTCACTATATAAAATGATCTGCAATCTAGAAGCTACTGATCAGTGAAAAAAAATAAACATTCAGCAAGAGAAAGATATTTACATCATTACTTAAAAAAAGAAAAAGAAAATCACAAATGAGAAAAAATATTTAGCTTGTAATATCCCAAAAATAAAAATAAAAAACATAAGTATAACTTAAAAGAAGAGAAAGGAGTAAAATTTTATTATTCGGTGTTAAGAGGTTTTTTTTAAAAGAAATCTATCATCAAAAGATCACAAAAGAATAAATTTGCGTGGAATTTAAAGAAATATAAAAAGCAGAACGAAGAAGTAAAGTGCAACACTACATAAAAACTATATAAAGAAGCAGCAAAGAAAATTAATAAATATAAGAAGTTGGAGGAAATATATAAGGGAAAATTTTGTGCTAACAACTCAACTAAGAAAAAAGAAATGATAATAAAGAAAGAATTGAAGTAAACCCCCCAAATAAAAAAAAAATGGTGTGAAAATGAAAGAGGGGAATGTGGAGACAGTCTCTGAGAATAGATTATCATCAAAATAGTTTAAGTGAAGTTCATCATTAAATAAAATTACAGCATAAAAGAAGGGGATGAAAAAATTAAATGATATCATTTGGATAAAAGATACCAAATGGAAGAAAAGACAAAATGGATATCTCTATTTTAAATGGTTGTAGAATGAATAATACAATAAAAGGAAATAATTTATTCTGGTTTATAAAAAATTGCAGATTTATAAATTATGAATTTTATAAATTATAGATTAAAGATTTTTAGAGAAATAAAAACCAAACATCTGTTGTATATCAGAAAGCAAATCTGCACACAGATTAAGATTAAAAGTTTAACAAAATTGACTGTGAATCAAGTGGCTAAAGACAAAACAGAATTTGGAATCAAAATATCAAAGTAAAACAATTTAAATCCATCATATCAAAGAAGATAAGGAAACAAATTATGTCATTCTTCTTGGAACTTTAGGTATTGAATCAATATCATTTTATATGCATATATATAATTTATATATTTATATATATGTTTATAAGACATGAATATATGAAGAAAAATGTAACTGAATGTCAAATAATATAGAAATACAACAGTAGTTAGAGACTTTAATACTTTCTCAAAATTCGACAAATCTAACAGAAAGGCAAGCAAAAAAAGTATAGAACTGACTAAACTGTTGGAGAACTTAGACTTTAAAGACGTATTAATTGGAACATTACGGTATAAAAATATTTCTCAGAACTGAATATTTTACATACAATCACATAAATTATAAATACATATAAAAACAAAAATAAGAAGTACTTTACAAATGATGACATGATAAAAATACTAATTAATCAAAGGCATAATTGGAAGATGTAGGACTAAAAGAAAATTGAATAACAATGTCACATATACATATGCATATGCATTAACACATGCAAACACATATGTACATATATACATATATACACACACGTTTTATGTATATATATATATATCAGAAAATTTGGGAAAGATACTGGAATAGTCTGCCATTTCCTTTCCAATGAGGAAACTGAGGGGTTAAGTCACTTGGTTAGGATCATACAGCTAGTAAGAGTCTGAGGCCAGATTAAAATTTAGGGAGATGAATCTGACACTGGATCCAGCATACAATTTATTGCATTTGCACGATTGCTTTTCTGTAGTTTCATTTTCACTTTTATGTTATAATTCATACACATTCATGACTATGCAAAGTAGAAAAAAATGAACATAATATTGCAAGTTTGTGGAGCAGCTAATATCCTTTACTGATCTTGTTCATCCTATTGTTCCCTACTTGTCCACTGAATATTTTTATTGTCTCTAAAATGCCAGTTTTGTGTTTCAATTACATTCCCAAAACATAGTGCAAGTCCTTTGGGTCATAAACCCAAACCTGCAAAATTCAGTGATACAGCTTAGTGAGAAAATAAAGGTGTTGGAGAAGCTTCATGCTAGAATATCTGAAGCCTCTGCTGGCTCTGAATGTGGTGTTAATGAGTCAACAATTTGTTCCATCCACAAAAAAGAGGAAAGCATTCGCAAAAACTTTAATGATTCTCCTCCAGAAAGTTCTAACGTAACATCTCAATTGTAGGATGAAGGAACTGGAAAAAGTGGAAAAGAAGTTGCTTGTTGGAAACAAGATGGTGGAAGAATGAAAAAAAAATGTGGTCAGTATGGTAACTATCCACTTGAAAACCCAACAGATTCATAAGTAAAGAGCCAAACAAATGTTGAGCTTTTTGTAGCTAGGCAAGTATGGGTGGGTTGTTTTAAAGCATAGTATGCTTTTAAAAATATAAAACTTTCTGTGAAGCTGGTTCTACTGAAACTATATCTGCTGCCAAATTTCAAAACATATAGTGTATTTTATGGGTTACTTCATGGTACTGTGTTAGGAAAAGTGCATATTATCAGAATTAGCATTTTATTATAAAGAAATATAGGAAGAAAAGTGTATTTTCAACAACCTCTACTAAAGGATGATAGTTTTGGTAGTCAAAGGAACCTAATACCCTATATCTCATAAATTTAATGGATCAGTATTGACCCTTCTGACTTTACTATAGTTGTCTAGGAACACTACCCTTGCAAAAGTTGAGGATTAACTATATGTTTGTATATGTATGTATATATGCATACATATACATATGTAATTTATAATAATATGAAAGGCTACAAAATCTTTTCTAGGATACAGCTAAAGCATCTCATGAGAAAATAAACATGTGTAAACACTAATATATACATATATGCACATGTATTAATTGTACAGAATGAGAGGGAAGCACTGAGGTTTATTGAATAGGATGAGGGGATTACATGAACATACACACACACAAACACATACACATACACACACATAAATACATATCCCTAAGGAATTATATTTTTAAAATATGCAACTAGAGGATTAATGAAATGACTGTGTAAATTAAGTTTAAAAATTGATTTTTTAAATCCCAAATGAAAATAAAGGGAAAAAGCCTTGAAATTGGCAGAGAAAGTCAGCTAGTAAGCATATATTAAATGTCTATTATGTGAAAGGATTGTGTTAAGTACTGGGAATACAAAAACAGGCAAAAGATCTTCTCTCTAAGAACTCATAACATAATGAAGGCAAGAGGGAGAGGTAGGAGGAAGACAACTAGTCAAAATAAACAAAGCTATATAAATGACAAATGAAAAACAATATAGGTAAAGCTTGGAAGTGAGATTTTAGTTGGAACTTGAAACTGGGAGGTATAGATGAGAAAGAAGCACATTTCAGGCATGTGGGTAGCCAGAGAAAATCCAGAGAAGGGAAGGAGTTTCTGGTTTTGGGAACAGTAAGGGGTTAGTGTCATTGTATTGAAGAGTATAGGGTGAGGAATAAAACATAAGAAAAGTGAAAAGATGCAGGGAAGAGTGGTTGTAGATAATAATGAGCTTTGAATGCTAGGATTTTGTGATTAATTCTACATGTGATAGGAGTAATGGAAATTTATTGTGTGGGGTAGGAGGTTACATGAAAAAATGTGCTCTAAGAAAATTGTTGGTGGCTAAATGGATGGTGAATTTGAGTGGAAAACTGAGGCAAGAAGATCCACCAGTAGGCCATTGCAGTATTCCAAGTGTGAAGTGATGAGGGCCTATGCTACATAGCAGTATGTGATGGGAGAAAGTGGCATATCTGAGAGATACTGAAAAAATGGAAGATGCAGGCCTTGCCAATGGAATGGATATGGGGGCAGGAGGAGAGGAGATTGTGTGGAGTTAAAAATGACATATAGTGTGAAACTGGGAGACTGGTAAAATGGTTATGCCCTCAATAGTAACAAAAAAGTTTTGAAAGGGAAGATCTTAGACTGAATGATAATATGTTCAGTTTTGGGGTATGTTGATTTTAAAATGTTTATAGGACATACAGGTCAAGATGACTGAAAGGCACTTGGAGATAAAAGAATAGAGGTCAGAAGGGATATTAGGGCAGAAGATGTAGATCTAAGAATGATCAGCATATGGATGATAATTAAATCTATGGGAACTGATGAGATAATCAAGTGAAGTCGTATAGAGGGAGAAGGGAAGCAGCAGATCCAAGACAGAGATCTGTGGGATACCTATGGTTTGAAAATGTTACCTAATTAAAGATACAGCAAACAAAACTGAGAAATAGTCTGACTGGCAAGAGAAGAAGAGGATAATGTTCCCCCTCCCCCCCAAAAAAAGATAAAGTAGAGAATCAAGGAGTGTCAAAAATTTCAGTGAATTCCAGAAGAATAAAGACTGGGATAAAGACCATTAAATTTTGCAATTAAGAAATAATTGGCCCCTGTGGAAAGAGAGCAGTTTCAGTGGAATTACAGTGTCAGAAACTGGAGTGTAAGGGGTTAGGAAAAAGAGTGAAAGGAGAGATTTTGGAAGCCTTTTAGAAAAGTCTTTTCCAGAGATCTGAGAGGCACAGCAGCAGCTGGTGGCAGCGGGCTCCATTGGTGTAGGACCAAAAGTGGCCATGGAAAACTTGAGAAAGAAAATGCTGCTGTGCTCTCTTGCCTGAAGATTTTGGAAAACTTTCTTTCAAAACCAGATGTGGAGGAAGATCCAAACTGAATGAGTAGTACCAGCAGAGCATTCAATTGGAGGAAAGAGCTGAGCAGCTCTGTTCAAAATTTCACTTCATCCAAGTAGAATGGGAGAAGATACAGATGGAGTTGAGCCATAAGTGGGCTCAAATTGAACTTGAGAAGGCAGCAACAACCAATGCCAGGAATTATGAGAGAGAGGCTGACTGCAACCAGGCGCTCCTGACTCATATCAAACAGCTACAGGAGAGGAAGGTGGAAGCAGAGAATAACTTGAAGGAACAGAGTGAAATCAATAGGTCATGTAATCAGGATCTGGACATGGCAAACAAGAGGCTCCAGGAGAAAGAGAACAAGTTAGCTGAAGCTAATCAGACCATCATTGAGTTAAAGGGGAAAATTTCTGAGTTGCAATGGAATATAATGAACGAGGAGATGCAAGTGAAGAACTTGGAATACCAGAAGCAGGAGCTGATTGGGCAGTGAGATGTACAGCTCAAAAAATGGCAGGAAGCCAGCCAGAGAATCCTGGAGCTCCAAGAAAGACAGTGTCTTATAGCTGACAGTGAAAAAAAAATCAAAGAATTGGGGCAGAAGCTGTCTCTGCAGGAGCAGGATGCTGCTATTGTGAAGAACATGAAGTCAGAACTTGTACGTTTCCCCAAGATGGAGAGGGAAGTGAAGCAGCTAAGGGAGGAAAATGTTTACCTGACAGAAATGAAACAGAACAATGGCTTTTTGAAAGAAGAAGTAGAAGGACTTCAGAGAAAACTAGAACATCATGAGAAGATACAGGAAAATATGGTGGCCTTGGAATTGGAGAAGGAGAAACTACTAAAAAAACTGAAAAGCTGAGAGAGACTGGACCAAACCATGGGCTTAAATATCAGAGCAGCAGAAGCCACAGAACAACAGAGTGGAGGAGATTTCCAGCCCAGGGTGATGTAGAAGGCCAATGGGAAATGTCTGTTGCACCAGACACGGAACAGAGCCTACCCCACCCTTGGCCATGAGGCATAGCTCTGGGAGGAGGACAAAAGGTGGCCTCAGAGGCAGAATCTAGAGTAGCAGTAGCAGCAGTTCCCAGATTCCTCAACCCACAGGTGCCAAAGATGAGGAAGAACAATGCTTACCATCAGGCAAAGACATAAAAGTCAAAGCTTCTGTATCCCAAACATCCAAAATAAATATTCAATGGGCTCAGGCTCAAAAAGGATTTTGAAAATCAAGTAAGAGAGGTAGAGGAAAAATTGGGAAGAGAAATGAGAGAGATGCAAGAAAAGCATGAAAAGCAGGTCAACACCTTGCTAAAGGAGACCCAAAAAAATTCTGAAGAAAATAACACCTTGAAAAATAGGCTAACTCAATTGACAAAAGAGGTCCAAAAAGCCAATGAGGAGAAGAATGCTTTCAAAAGCAGAATTAGCTAAATGGAAAAGGAGGTTCAAAAGCTCACTGAAGAAAATAGTTCTTTCAAAATTAGAATGCAACAGATGGAGGTTAATGACATTATGAGAAGCCAAGAAATCACAAAACAAAACCAAAAGAATGAAAAAATGGAAGATAATGTGAAATATCTCATTGGAAAAACAACTGACCTGGAAAAACAGATCCAGGAGAGACAATTTAAAAATTATGGGACTACCTGAAAGCCATGATCAAAACAAGAGCCTAGACATCATCTTTCATGAAATTATCAAGGAAAACTGCCCTGAGATTCTAGAACCAGGGACAAAATAAATATTGAAAGAATCCACAGATCACCTCCTGAAAGAGATCCAAAAAAAAGAAACTCCTAAGAACATTGTAGCCAAATTCCAGAGTTCCCTGATCAAGGAGAAAATATTGCAAGCAGCTAGAAAGAAACAATTTGAGTACTGTGGAAATGCAGTCAGGATAACACAAGATCTAGCAGCTTCTACATTAAGGTATTGAAGGGCATGGAATATGACATTCCAGAAATCAAAGGAACTAGGACTAAAATCAAGAATCACCTACTCAGCAAAATTGAGTATAACACTTCAGGGGAAAAAATGGTCTTTCAATGAAATAGAGGACTTTCAAGCATTCTTGATGAAAAGACCAGAGCTGAAAATAAAATTTGACTTTCAAACACAAGAACCAAGAGAAGCATGAAAATGTAAACAGGAAAGAGAAATCATAAGGGACTTACTAAAATTCAGCTGTTTACATTCCTACATGGAAAGACAATATTTGTAACTCTTCAAACTTTTTTTCAGTATCTGGGTAGTTGGTGGGATTACACACACACACACACACACACACAGAGAGAGAGAGAGAGAGAGAGAGAGAGAGAGAGAGAGAGAGAGAGAGAGAGAGAAACAAGGTGAGTTGAATAGGATGGGATCATATCTTAAAAAAGTGAAATTAAGGGGTGAGAGAGGAATATATAGGAAAGAGAAAGGGAGAAATGGAATGGGGCAAATTATCTCTCGTAAAAGGGGCAAGTAAAAGACATTTCTATGGAGGGAAAAAGGGGGGAGGTGAGAGAGAAAACATGAAGCTTACTCTCATTACATTAGACTAAAGGAAGGGATAAAATGAACACTCATTTTGGTATGAAAACCTAGCTTACAATACAGAAAAGTGGGGGAGAAGGGGAGAAGCAGGATGAGGGGAATGATGGAAGGGAGGGCAATGGGAGGAGGGAGCAATTTGAAGTCAACACTCTTGGGGAGGAACAAGGTCAAAAGAGAGAATAGAAGAAATGGGGGCAGGATAGGATGGAGGGAAATATCGTTAGTACAATACAACTATTATGGAAGTCATTTGCAAAACTACACAGATATGGTCTATATTGAATTGCTTGCCTTCCCAATGAGGATGGGTGGGGAGGGAGGGGAAGAGAAGTTGGAAGTCAAAGTTTTAGGAACAGCTGTTGAGTATTGTTCTTGCATAAAACTAGGAAATAAGAAATACAGGCAATGGGGTATAGAAATTTATCTTGCCCTACAGGACAAAAGAGAATATGGGGATAAGGGAAGGGAGTGATGTTAGAAGGGAGGGCAGATTGGTGATAGGGGTAATTAGAATGCTGGGAGTTTTGGGGTGGGGGGAAGAGAGACACAGGGAGAAAATTTGGAACTCAAAATTTTGTGGAAATGAATGTTGAAACTTAAATTAATTAATTAATTTTAAAAAAGAAAGAAAAGTCTTTTCCAATAGCTTAGCTACAAAAGAGAGGAGACATATAGGACACAGCGGAGATGGAAACATCAAGGGAGGGTTTTTGGAAGATGTGGGAGCCATAAGGATGTTCATAGACAGCATGGAAGGAGACAATCAACAAGAAGAAATTGAAGGTAAATGAAATGGGAATGAAAGAAGAGGCAATCTGATGGAGGAAACAGGATGGAATGAGATTGCTTGTGCAAGCAGAGGGGTTTCTCTTAGTAAAGAGTAAGACTCACCTCTTTGTTTGAGACAGAAGTGAAGAAGCGGAAAGCAGGAGAAGATATCTGAGTAATATAACACGTAAATGAGGAAAAAAAGGAGAGAATGGCCTTGGTTTTTGTAAAATATGAGGCAAGGTTTTCAGTGGAGAGAGTGGGGAAGGAATTCATTGTAGATTTGAGAAGGGATGAAAAGATTTTGAAGAGCCTCTGTGAAAAGTGAGATAATGAATTGATAATGGAGGATTGGAAATATTGCCTGGTTGTAGTGAGGTTCAGTTGAGGTTGTGTAAAATAAATTTGTGATATTGACAGTCAGAGCAGTTATAGGATTTTCATCACCTCCAATAACATATGTAGGAACAAAGGCAATGAATAGTGGAAGTGACTCAAGGCTGAGACTTATCAGAGTATAAACGGAAGTATTGGTCAGGCAAAAACTGCTGAGAAAACTGGATAGTAGTGTGGTGGAAGCTGGACATAGACTAATGTCTGACACTATACACAAGAATAAAATTCAAATGGTTACACAATCTAGGCATAAAGGCTAATACTATAAACAAATCAAGTTTATTTGTCAGATTTATGGAAAATAGAAAAATTTGTGACCAAACAAGAGGTAGAGAACATTATGAAATACAAAATGGATAACTGTAATTACATCAAATTTGTTTGCACAAGCAAAGCCAAGCAACTAAGATTGGGAGGGAAACAGAAAACTGTGAAATAAACTTTACAACTAGTGGCTGTGATAAAGGTCTCATTTCTAAAATATATAGAGAACTGAAACAAATTTACAAGAATACTAGTCATTATCCAATTGATAAATGGTCAAAGGACATGAGCAGGCAGTTTTCAGAGGAAGAAATTAAAGTTATCTATAGTCATATAAAAAATTCTCTAAATCACTATTGATTTGAGAGCTGCAAATCAAAACAACTCTGAGGTACCACACCACACCTATCATATTGGTTAACATGACAAAACAGGAAGGTGATAAATGTTGAGGAAGATGTGGGAGAGTTGAAACACCTATTCATTGTTGTTGGAGCTGTGAGCTCATCCAACCATTTGGAAGAACAATTTGGAACTGTGCCAGAAGGGCTATAAAAATGTGCATCCCCCTTGACCCAACAATATTGCTTTTAGGGCTATATCTCAAAGAGAAAAAAAAACAGGAAAAGGTCCCACATGTACAAAAATATTTATAGCAGCTATTTTGTGGTGGCCAAGAACTGGAAATTGAGGGAATGCACATCAATTGGGGAATGACTGAACAAGTTGTGGTATATGAATGTAATGGAATATTATTGTGCTATAAGGAATGATGAACAGGTTGACTTCAGAAAAAAAAACTGGAAAGATTTATATAAACTGATGCTGAGTGAAATGAGCAAAACCAAGAGGGCATTATACACAGCAACAGCCACAGGGTGCAAGGACTGTTTTTGATATTCTTAGCCCTTCACAGCAATGCAAGGACCTAAAACATTCCCAAAGGACTCTTGAGGCAAAATGCCATCCACATTCAGAGAAAGAACTATGGAATCACAATGTAGAACGAAGCAGACTATTTTCTCTTGTGTTTATTTTGGTTTGGTTTTTCTCATGTTTCTCCCATTCATTTTAATTCTTCTATGCAACATGACTAATGTGAAGATGTGTTTAATAAGAATGTATGTGTAGAACCTATATGAAATTGCATACCAACTTGGGGAGGAAGAGGGAAAGGGGAGAAAATTTAAAACTTATGGAAGTGATTATTGAAAACTGAAAACAAATTAATTAAATAAATAAAAAATAAATATTGATCAGGGACACAAAAGAATAAGAGAGTATAGAGTTGAACCATTCATCGTGGGTGCAAGAGGGGGAAAAGAGGAATGAGTGTTTCATATAGGGGTGATGGTCTGGGAGAGAACTGAAGAAAAACTCAGTGAATTATTGGAGGTCACAGTATGAACAAAAATTCCCCTTTGATAAGGGGAAGAATGAGGGAGAAGTGGAAAGCTAATAGATTATTGGTCAGATAAGGGAATTTCAGAGTTCTTGAACATAAAACTAATAGTCATCACAACATTAAAAGTATGATCATTTTTTTCTGTGACTGTAGTGGGGTGAAGAAGATGAACTACTTAAAGAGTTAGGAGGTTTGACAGAAAGCTGTATGTCCACTGAAATTTCCTACTCTGACACAGGAGTTCGCGAGAAAAGTTGTGAGTCAGATATTGAACTTGGTGAGGAAAGAAGGAGAGTTACCTGAAGGTATACAGACAAAAGCTATCAGGATTTTGGTTATTGAGAGACAGACAGAAATTGCATCAATCTCAAAGGAGGAGAGTTTACTGAGTTATGGAGCTAGAGGAGAATCTGAATGTTAGAATGGCAAGGAAGAATTATTGTAACTTCTTACCTTATCCAGAGAGCCCAGGAGAATAAGTGACAGTGTAGCCAATACTAGGAAGGAGGGTGAGGGAAACTGTGTCATCAGAAGGAGACAGGTCTTTTGACCATTTATCATTTGAGGAGTGACACATATTGGTGACGTCCAGAAGACAGAAAGAGTGGTAAAGGAAAAGGAAAGTTTTTGATAAGGAAAAACTGAGGAAAAAGTAGAAAGCTAATAGATTATTGGTCAGATTGGAAAATTTCAGAATTCTCGCCAGTTTGTAACTGGAAAATGAAAAGAACTATTAGCTTGATAAACCTTTTAAAATAACCTTTGTAAAAGCTGATTTAAAGAAAATCTAACAAATTGACACAATCACTAAACCTATAACCAACATGATAAAAAATGGAGGAAAATGAAAATACATTTTAAATGGACAAGGTGAAATCAGAAAAAAAGGAAAAGAATAATGAGAACCTACTATACAATTACATGGCAACAAAGTCAAGGGAGTAAAAGAAACAAAAGAAAATTTCAAAAAATATATATAATCAATGTACATTAAATGGTCACCAAATGGAGATCTCAGCTAATCCTGTTTCAAAAAGATATTTAAGTTACTACATAATGAATTAAAAAATGCAGGAAAAAACTTGTTTCCGATAGATTTATAAGAAAATATGATCAAAGAAAAAACAATAGTTATGCTCCACCATTATAATCAAAATTGAGAAAGGTACTATACCAAATTTGTTTTAGGAGAAAAATATAGTCCATATATATGAATAATCAAAATAAAAATACAGAAAGAAAACTATAGTCTAATGTTAATAATAATTATCCATTTTAATTTACAATAACAGCAAAAAGGCTTTGGATACCTGTACAAAAATATCACTATGGCCTGATTGGATCTATGATACAAATATCCTAATGGTTCAGAATTTGGAAAATAATAAACAAAGTTAATCATACTAAAAACTGATAAAACTGATTAAAAACTGATAAAATCCTCACCATTATGATAGTAGGTACAGAAGGTGATTTTAATGAAGTTTAATATTCATTCATGGTTTTTAGAAGAACTTATAATACATAGGTATAATATATACTTTTTAAAATGTTATTTTTAAAAAATCTATGTGAAACCACAGTCTATGCAGCAACAAAATACTAAAAGTCTTTCTAATAAATACAGGAATCAATAAGAATGCTTCCTTTCTCTACTTTTATTTGTCACAGTTCCAGAGATGCTCACGGTAAGACAAGAGAAATTCAAACTACAGACATCAGTATGTAAGATATAAAGCTATCTCTTTGCTAACAACAATACGCTTGAATTATAAAATGTTAGAAAATCAGCAAAGAAACTAATTGAAACAATTTATAGTTTCAGTAAAGTCACAGAACACAAAACAAACACATGAACAACATTACTATATATCAATTACAAAATTCAAAAGAGAATATCAGACATGGAAGTCCTGTTCAAAATGATACGTACAAAATATTGGGCAGTTAGTCTAGACAGTATAGAAGTAATTACAAAACACTCATAGGTGGAATAAATAACTACTTCTTCATTTTCCATGATCTTTCTTTCAACCTCATCATTCAACTTAAATTGTTCTCTCTCTGAAATTACCATACATCTCTTAATTGCCAAATATAATTGTCATTTCTCAATCATCTTTCTTTTTGACCACTTTTTTGATACTGTTCTCCACTCTCTTCTTTATACTCTCTCCTTTCTATGTTTCCCTGACATTACTATCTTCTTTTTCTCCTTTTAAAAGACAACTCATCTTTATACAAAGCAATTATTGGTCTCTTCCATCTCCTGTTGCTTTCTCGTGGCAAATGAATAAGCATTGCTTTGTGCTGTCTCCCAAAGGACAGCTGTCCCTATTTTCCTCCACTGTCCCCTTACTTGAAGCACATGAATGTATATATGTATGTATGTATCTCATTACTATTGTACTCTAAGAGCCTATATTTTCCAGGGACATGATATTTATTTGTGGGAAAGTTCATCTCATACTTTGATTAATAATAGTTTATATGAACTTTGCTTGTTATACCATCTTATTAATGCTACTTAAAGCTAACTAATGCCAATTTTGCTTCTGCCCACCACCTCCCTCAATCTTCCCTTTCTTTGCTCATGGATAGGCTGAGTTAATATAGCAAAAATGACAATTCTACCTTAACTTATTTATTTATTTATTCAGTGCCATACCAATCAAACCACCAAAAATTATTTTATAGATCTAGAAAGTGTAATAAAATTCATCTGCAAGAAGAAAACATCAAGAATATCAAAGGAATTAATAGAAAAAATGCAATGGAAGATGGTCTAGTTATATCAAATCTAAATCTATATTATAAAGTGTCAATCATCACCACTGTTTGGGACTGGCTAACAAATAGAGTGGTGGATCAGTGGAATAGGTTATATACACAAGACACAGTAGTCAGTGACTATAGTAATCTACTCTTTGACAAACCCAAGGACTCCAGCTTCTGGGATTAAGAATTCACTATCTGACAAAAAAACTGTTGGAAGAACTGGAAAATAACATGGCAGAAATTAGGCAGAGATAGACATGCCACACCCTTTACCAAGATAAGGTGAGAATGGATACATGATTTTAAGATAGTGATAGCATAAGCAAATTGGGAAAGCAAGGAATAGTTTACCTGTCATATTTATGGAAAAGGTAAAAAAATTATAACCAAACCAGAAATAGAGAATATTATGAAATGCAAAATAGTTAATTTTAATTATATTAGATTTAAAAGGATTTGCACAAACAAAATCATTGCACCTAATCTTAGAAAGGAAGCAGAAAACTGGGAAATAATTTTTACAAACAGTGTCTCTGATAAAGGCCTCATTTCTCAAACACAGAGAACTAAATCAAATGTATAAGAATACAAATCATTCCCCAATGGATAACTGGTCAAAGGATAAGTGAACAGGCAGTTTTCAGATGAAGAAATTAAAGCTATCTATAATGATACGAAAAAGTGCTTTAAATCACTACTAATTAGAGAAATTCAAATTAAACCAACTCTGAGGTACCACCTCATACCTATAAGATTAGCTAATATGACAAAAGGAAAATGATGAATGTTAGAGAAGATGTGGAAAAAATGGAGCCCTAACTAATGTATCATTGGCAGAGTTGTTAACTGATCCAATCATTTTGGAGAACAATTTGGAATTATGCCCATATGGCTACAAAAATGTGCATACCTTTTGATCCAGTAATAGGTCTATATCCAAAAGTGATCATAAGAAAGGGAAAAGTGTCCATCAACTGGGGAATGCTTGAACAAGTTGTGATATATCAAGGTAATGGAATACTATTATAGTTCTAAGAAATGATGAGCAAGCAGATTTCAGAAAAAAGAAAAAAGAAACATGGAAAACTTACATGTACTTAGGCTGAGAGAAGTGAGCAGAACCAGGACAACACTGTGAATAGTAACAGCAACATTGTGTGATGATCAAGACTAAGCTCTTCTCAGCAGTACAATGATCCAAGACAATTCCAAAAGACTCAACAGAAATACTGTCCATATCCAGAGAGAGAACTATGAAGTCTCAATGAAGACCAGAGCATACTATTTCTATTTTTTTCTTTTTCATGGTTTTCCCCTTTTGTCCCGATTCTTCTTTCACAATACGACTAATGTGGAAATATGTTTAACATGATTGTACATTATGGCCTATATCAGATTGCTTCTGTCTTGGGGAGGGGGAGGGAAGGGAAGGAGGGAGAAAAATTTTGAACTCTAATTCTAACTAAGATGAATGTTGAAAACTCTCATTACATGTAATTGTAAAATAAAAATACTGTTAAGTGCAAAAAAATAAAATAAAGGACTGAAAAAAAAAAATAAAATGTGAAGCATGGTTTCCTATGGCATGGTTTCTCAAACAGCTGGTCTAATTTCTTTATCAAATTTTCAAGACCCAGAGACAGAAAAGCCCCCTCACCCCTATTGCCATCCATTGTTAGTATATGGCTACAGCTGGTGTGCCTGCTAAGATTCCAGACAACTTTTTTTTCTTTCCTTGGACTTTGATCCACATGGTGCTGTTACTTCACTGGAGCACAAATGAAAAGTTGCTTTAAAAAACAAATGTGTTGTGCATTTTCTTTTTCAAATTAGGTAATGTAAAATTTGTGTTTACGGACGTATTATATTAGTAAAGACAACTTGTTAACTTGTAACTTTGCAAGATGGCACTTACAAGTGAGAGCACTTCATGGAATAAGGAAAGCTCCTTTTCAGTGTTTGCTTAATACTGATAATCCCCCCCAAATCCACTGACTGAAACCAGACAAAAGACAAATTACATGGCTGTTGAGTAGTTTATTTTTCCAGATGGTCAGCTTGGAGCTATAGTTCACTGGCAAATAAAATTGACTAATACAGCTAAAATAAGCCACACAATGTTGCCCATGCCAGCTTAATAAAAGCACAACTTGTGCTTTTCAAACAAATTATTTGGAAATGTGAAAAGTACTGTTGAAAGTGTCTGAAAGGGATCGCCTCACCACATATTGGGTTTCTCATTGAATGTTTGGTCAGTTGGTAAGAAAACAAAGCTGTGAAAACTACTTTCCAATTGTTCTAGGGATTTCTATTTATAGTGGTGCCAGCTCTTTAAAGATAGGTTCTTTCTTGTCTACTTTCAGCAACACAGACATCCGTATCCTTTGTTTCATAATTATCTTCCTTGATTGCTTTGCTATAATAATAAAATCTCTCAAAGGAGGCAAGTGTTAGGGGATTGAAGCAGGCAAAAGTAAAAGTTAAAACTGGTCCCTCATACAGACTAGCATATTTAATATTACCAACTGGATTTCTAAATTGAAGAGACATCTAGGGAACTGGTTCTTGAATTGAAAGTTTTATCTCCATTACCAAAATCAGAAGCCACAAAAGCCATTTGGCATTTGGGCAAATACCATTAATTGGAACCAGGGCAGGTAGCAAGAATCACATTCCCTGAAATCAGTGTTGTAATTCATTATGTGAAATAATACAAGAAATAACTAACAAAAATTAAGTTGAGTAAGTGGATGAATTAAAAATTGCAGTGAATTCTTTCTTGTAGAAGTACATTGTTAAATTTTATGTCCTTTGAACTTCAGAGGAGATGCAACACTGCCTAGTAACTAGAGAGTTTATTTTAGATTCAGAAAAACTTGGGATCAAATCCTTTCTCTGACACACACTGTCTTTGGATGTAGCACACAATCATGGAAAAGTCATTTAACTTCTAAGGGTCCCAGACAATGTTCTAAATTTTTAAGTTATAGATATGTAACAGGACTTTCTAAGAATGCCCGGATTACCTAACATGAAGTCATCCTAAGAGGTTTGCTTGGGCATTTCCAGTACTCCCAAAATGGAGTCATTCCTTGTCCTCTACCATGTGGGTGAATGTAACCTCCTTTGCTTGGCTGTGTAAACAGAACAAGCTGTGTCTTAAAAACTGGCTAGACTGAGGTGATTGCTGTTTATATGCTGAGCTAGCTGCCTTATACTCTTTCCTCCTGCATCCAGAGCCATTCATTGAAATGGGTAAAGGAGAAGGATTTCCTTCCCCTCATCTTCTTTTAGTCCATGATTGGCATTTTTCTTGAACTGGGGCTTCTGTCTTGCTCTGTGTCACTTGTATTTCTCAGTTTTAGATGCCGACAGTGATCCCCACCAAACCTGGGGATTTGAGCCATGGTGACTTTGGAACCAGGATGGTAGGTGGAATGGTGCAGTCAGCTCATCTGGTATGGAAGCCTTGAGAATCCAGGGTGCCTGGAACTTGAGCCCAAGAAAGGGAGGTTGAATTTAGAACTGGGACTGTGTTAAAGGAGCCAATTAAACTATGAATCTAAACCCTTACTCTCTTCAGATGCTAAGGTAGCAAAAGAGGGATAGGAAATATGCCTCCTACTTACTGAAAACTAAACTTTATATGTTTACATTTATAGTTTTTGAAGTAAATGTTTCTTTGCAAAAGCTAATCTGACTGTTAGTGCAGGGGACATGCCTTACAATTGGGCAAGACATCTGAGAGGGCTTGAGCTATTGGTAGAGAGCCTAGATACCCCTAGTCCCTTTTAAGAGTACCAGAGAAGTCTAGGGGAAGGGTGAAGTTTAACCTACCTAGATATTCAAGAAGTGGAGGCCAAGATAGTCATGGTTAGAGAAGAGTGGCTGGATATGTATGAATTTGATTGTCATCAAGAGTTTCAAATAGTGATAAAATTGTAACTTTCCCTGCTTTCCAGCTCTTCTTTATGCATTATCTTCCCTGATCAGAATGTAAATTCCTTCAGAGTAACAATTGCCTTTTTTGTTCTTTGTCTTTGTATCCCTAGAACCTAATACTGGACTTGACATTATAGAGAACACTTAATGAAAGTTTTGGTTCCTCATTAGCTCATGGCAAGTCTTCCCAATTGTGGTGCCTGTAACAAAGCTCCCATCACCCCTACCCTGCATATGGCTCCAATAATAGTGAATAATTTCATTCTCAAAAATTCCTGTTCCTAATCTTTGCAGTAACCAAGAACTAGAAAGAAAATACAAGTCCATTGACTGAGGAATGGCTGAATAAACCATATGAGGGATTAATAGGAAGATGAGAAGATATGAATAAACTAATACAGAATTAAATAAGCAGAATATAAAGAAAATATATTCAATGACTACAGCAAGGCAAATGGAAACTGAAGTCTCAATAACTGGAAAATTAAACATGGCTTCATATTACATATACTGAAGCATGTCCCTCTCCTCTTAGGACAGAAATGGGATGTCACTAGGACAGAAAGCGTGAAATCTTTCCAGTTTCTTGGACTCATAAAATATCAGCATTGGAAGGGGTTATTTGTCCAACCTCTTTATGTGAGGAAAAAATATAGTCAGTGTCTAGGGTGTTAAAGTGAATTGATTGAAGCCAAATGGCTAATGCAAGCAGTATGCTACTTTTTAAAAATTGAACTTTCATTTCAACATCTCCTTGATAGCCATCAGGTGATTTCTTTTTCTCTCTTTTTAAAAATAATGTTTTGTTTTCATATTTCCAAATATATTATTTCATCCTTCCCTGCCCAGTGACCAATTCTATTCAGTAAAAAATTTGAATAAGTAAATAAATAAAAAGAGAAAGAAAAAGTATATCAGCAAAATTAACAATTATTTCAACCAAGTAAAACAATATATGCACTTTTCCACACTTACAGATTTTGATCTCTACAGATAATACCTAATATTTATATGGCAGCATAAAGTTCACAAACAACTTTGCCTCTATTATCACATTTGTGTTGGCTTTGATCTTCACAATTACCCTGTGAGATAAGTGCTATTATTTTAGAAATGAGCAGACTGAGGCAGAGAGAAATTGATGATTTATCCAATAGCTAGAAGGTGTCTGAGGCAGGATTTGAACTGTGATCTTATTGACTCAGTCCCATGAGCCACCTAGCTGCACTGGAAGTGGAGAAATGCATTTTCCCATCTTTTCTTTGGGGACAAGCATTCTCCTGATGATTTCAGCTTTCCATAGGCTTCTCTAAGTAGTTTCCACTAATTGATGCTACTGTTCAGTCATTTTCCAGTGGTGTCCAACTCTCCATGATCCGATTTGAGGTTTTCCTGAAAATATTCTGGAATGGTTTGCATTTCCTTCTCCAGTGCATTTTACAGATGAGGAAACTGAGGCAAACAGGGTTAAATGAGTTGCCTAAGGTCACACAGCTAGCAAGTGTCTAGGTCAGATTTGAATTCAGGTTTTCAGGGGCAGCATGGGATGAGATGAATAGACAGTGTCATAGAAACAACGAACATAAATGTGAATAGACTTTGAAATATAGTGAAAGACAGAAGAGCCTGGTGTGCTATGCTCATGAGGTCAGAAAGAGTCAGACATGACTGAAAAATCGAACAAGAACTTTCACACTCTAGGCTTGGCATTCTATCCACAGCACCATCTAGCTGCTCAATTTTGCCTTAGGATCCAGCAATTTCTTCCTTTTGGGTTTTCCCTCCCCATATCCCTTAGAACAAGACGTTTAGAAGTGTAGAACACTGAGGGCATCTCCTAACTCTCAGTAAAACTGCTAAATTATCAAAAGATAAAATTGACTAAGTTCAATGAATCTTAAAAATGATCTAAATAGTGAAGACATCAACCCAGAAGCCTATGTGCATCACCTTAAAACAGTAACCCAAGGTTTTACATTGTTTTTATCTAAAAGGAAGTTTTTAGGTGTAAGGTATGAAAAGAGAAATAAGCATGTTTTTTTTCTTCTCTCCACTCCTCCTCAAGGGCTCGCAATTTGCCTTCTGTTCTCCATGTCGTTTGAAGAGGTTAATGAGCAGGTCTTTACTAAAGAAGAATAATGATGAGCAAAGTTTTTTACTGGTAGTAACCATATCAGCTTACACTAGCCCAACAATGTTAGAAGTAAGATTTCTTGTGAATTTTTGAAGTCACAACAATTCAGCATCATATAAATCTAGTGTCATCTACCTAGATGATATTCAATAGAGCATCTGTTAGACAGTAAAAAGTAGTGGATAGTGACTATATTTTCACTTTATTTTGACTTCTCCATAGGACCTAAGATAGCACCCCATGTATTGTAAGCATTTCAATTCACCTCAGCAAATGTTTATTAAGCATTTTTCTATGTAAAGTACTGTATTTGGTACTGGCAATTCAAAGACGAAAACAAAAATGGTTCCTGCGCTCAAAAAAACTTACATTCTACTGAAGGGAAGTAACATGTACAGATTTAATAAGTGCAATATACATATATGGATATATATAATATGGATATATGTATAATGCATTTGTAAATGCATACACATGTGTATGTGTTTGTGTGTGTGTATGTAATACAAAGTCATATGGGGACAGGAGGACTTACATCATGGTAGATCAGAAGAGATCTTGTGAAGAAGAGGAGCTAGGAATTCTGGGAAGCACACAGGAGGAGGAGAAAGCACTTTTTAGGCAAAAGGAACAATTGTGAAATAAATGTAGTGTATCAAGGAACATCAAGTAGAGAAGTTTGACTGGTAGGTATAGTGTGTGTGTGTGTGTGTGTGTGTGTATATATATATATATATACATATATATGCATATATACATATATGTGTGTGTATGGTATTAATTTATGATAAGCCTTGAAAGGTGGGATTATAAACATCTTTAAACAACAGACTGAAGAATCTGAATTTTATCCTAGAGGCAATAAACATCAACTAGAACTTCTGAAGCACAATGATGGTGGGGTCACACTTGGTATTTAGAAATATCAATTTGACTACGTTGTGGAAGTTAGAATGGAGAGAGGATGAAACTGGAGGCAGGGAGCCCAGTTAGGCTACTGCAATGATTCAGATGAGGTATGATATGCACTTGTAATCAGAGTGTGGCCATGTAGGTAGAGAGAAAGCCTTTGCTCAATCTTTAGCTTTCTTGAGATCTCATTTGACATTATTAAACACCTCCTTCAGAATATTCTTCCCTTTCTGGTTTTTCTTTCTCATTGTTTTCCCATTTATTTGACTTCTTATACTCCTTTGCTGGATCGTCATCCATGTCCTCCCTTCTGATTGTCCATGTACCCCAAGGCTCTGGGTTATCTTCCCATCTCTCTCCACATTCTCTCTTTTGATGACCACATCATCTCACATACGTTAAATTATCATCTCTATGCTAAAGATATGTGAAGAATTATAGATGGTGTGACAGAGGCCTGCAGCAATGAGAACTCAAATAAAAGTGCTGTTGAAAGTGGCAATCATGCAGAGGGAATAATAATGCTTGGAAGATCACCTCAGAGCACAGATAAGACTATGCAGCGTTTGCTTTGCAGAGATGAACTACAAGCGTAGAACATCACATATACTTTCAGACTCAGGTGATTTACTTGTCAGTTTTGTTGCAATTGGTAAGGGAAGGAAAATCCATTTCTGCATTCAGAAATAAAGGTGATATAAAACATAAACTACAATTCAATTTTTAAAAGATTTTATTGGGAACAAACTGGGTCTTGAATGGTATTATTATATTATCTTTACTGTATATGGAGTGCTTCTGCACAATGGGCCTTTGAGTGTGTTTAGACCTTATTAGATATGTATCTGGTTGACTATAATATAAGATCAAGTTCAACATTTCCATGACCATATATGGAATATAATTAGACTCGAAGAGAGTTTAGATATCTTCTAATCAATTAGCCTTTTTTCTATTCCATATCCAAACTGTGTCTCTTACTCCAGAACTTTACAAAGTGTCAAGAGGCATATATTCTGCTTTTTACTATATCCTTTGCTTGATGACTTGGCTAAGTCATCCATTTTTCAATTTCCCTGTACAATAAATTGGAGATAATAATATCCATCTACTTCATACCTTTTAGTAAGAATCAAGTAAACTAATATGTTTATCAAAGCACTGTTATCTCTTCAGTGCTGGCACAGATGCACAGATCAGCCCAATTCAGATCCTCCACCCCAGCCCCAGCACCAGAAAATGACACTTCTCATTGATGGGGAATCAAAGGAACCACATTCATCTATGGTAACTATTTTTATTTCTAGGTCTCTTTCAGAGTGTGGAATCAGGATCTTTTTGGACAAGTGTTATGTGTTATGTTCTTATTTATGTTCATATGTTCCCAGTTCATATTTATACAGTGCACTAAGATTTACAACGTACTACATATAACAATCATATCGTGTTCTATTGATCCTTTGTCAGAATGTCATATTATAAAATACTAGAATACTTTTTCTGGGGAAAAAAAGACGCAACGTAATTTCGTATCAAAAACTATTAATGGTATTTGATCCTGTAGAATAAGAGCAAGAGAGTATGGTAGAGATACGTTGTATTTTGGGCATGACTAAAGGTCATAGGTCACTTGGCTACCTCCCCTACACATTAAAAAGTGGTTGGAAAACTGAAGTTTTCACAATGATAATTGAAATGTAAAATATTCCCCAAAGTTTAATGGACTGTCAGGGGTTGCTGATATACAAAAAAAAAAAAAAAAAAAAAAAAAATTGGCTTCAGCTCCTCAGCAATCCATAGGAAATACTCCTTGTCAAAGCCAGTTTTCAGTGATAGTTTATTAGTGGGGAGTCCCTAAGATTTGTATATATTAAATCTTTTTCATGTGTATACCCAAAACAAAATACATACAGTAAATGTATTTACAGAATTTTGAACCATTCCTTCAGTCTGAATTATCATGCAACACTTCACCATGGATAGGCACTATCTACTATGAAAAACTGAATAATAATACTATCAATGGCAACCTACAGTTAGATGGTTTACAAAAAGTTTACATGCACTGTCTCATTTGATCCATGGGGCAACCCTGTGAGTGCTATCGGGCTCCTTTTACAGCTGAGCAAACTGAGGTTTAAGGCAATCAGCCATTTGCTGTCCTCCCTGGATCACCAAGATACCAAGATCTGATGAAGTTAGAATTTCCACCTATTATCTCATGCTCTGAGATACTCTCTAAGTATTTGCCATGCAAATTCAAACTAAAGAACCATGCCTTCTCACTGCCCACCACCTAGATGAAACTCGTTTCTACCTTTCTGTCTTTGCTCGGGTTATTGTTCCTAAGTGGAAGTCCCTTCTCCTCCTTTGTCCATCCAAACCATTTTTGGACTCTTTCATTATCACAGCTCTGTTATCTTTCCCTTTCTATACACACTTAAAATACCCATTGTAACTGCCTCAGAATGCTGAACAAATTGCTATGTGTAAGAGGCTTGCTTCTTGTGTAGAAATTTTCCCCACCAGATTTTAAGCTCCTTAAAGGAGGAAGCTTATCCTATCCTCCTGCCCTCCAGGCCTACCAAATGCAAAAAAAAAAAAATGTTTACTTTATAGATGCTTAAGGAATATGTAGTGATTGATTCCTTTTAAATTTGGAAGGTTCAGTAAGGTACCTTTAACAAAAATATACCTCATCAACTTTGCCGTGGTACCTAAAATCCCCATATTCATTAATTTTTTTTTTATTCAAAGCATACAATATCCTTGCTTAAAATGCAGAAAGCCTATCTGAGTAGGGTAATAAAAAGTTTATCACTTATTAAGACTTCAGGATTTGTTGGCATCCTACTTTTGTGCTTCAAATCAGGTCCTAGAGATAACCCTGGGTTTCAGAAGCTATACCAAGGGAGAGAAAACTCTAAAAGCTGTTACTGGAAAGAAAAAATATCACTTACATTCTAATGTGCTATAGATTCTATATGTAGCTATCTATATATATAGATATGTAGTCTACAATCCAGAGAGTAGCTGAGCTCACTTCAGAAAAATCCATCACCATTTTGGCCCAAGGGCAGAGGCTCTTAATCTGAGTTCCATGAACTACATTTAAAAAAAAAATGTTTATGTGTTTCTTTTTTAAAAAAAAATATTTCAACATACTTGGTTTCCATTATAAACCTATGCATTTATTTTATCCGTTGACAAACATTATTCTGGGAAGGTTTCCATAGTCTTCACCAGACTTTGAAAGCAGTATAATACAAAATTGGTTACAACTCTCTCACATATGGTAATGATTTTTCTTTAGTCACAATAGTTTTCAGAGACCATCTACCCAGTTACAGAGGAGTTGTAATCTGTATAAGCAGAGAGATCACCCTTGCTGATAAAAGTACAGATAACAAAACTATTAAAGTAAGACCTTAGGGTTGAAGTTTGAAGATTAATTAGACTAGGAATTTTCAAGGCACATATGTAGATTACATATATCAAATTGTTACTGGTGGTTGTGGCAAGAGGTCAGGAATAGTGAGGACTGATTGTTGGGGCTACTTGGCTAAGGTAGATATGAATGGGAGTTGTAACATGGAATATGGAGAAGTATGAGGGCACTGGTTGTGGAAAGCTATTTAAAAGGGAGAGTAGTTTTGAGGGATGCTACAAAACAAACTGTCTGCTTCACATCTCAACATATGACAGAAAGCTAAGTAGTTGAATGGATCAAATGATGAATTTGAAGTCATGAAGATCTGAGTTTGAATTCTGCCTCTGAAAATTATTCACA
This sequence comes from Notamacropus eugenii, assembly GCF_028372415.1. Classification (NCBI taxonomy): domain Eukaryota; kingdom Metazoa; phylum Chordata; class Mammalia; order Diprotodontia; family Macropodidae; genus Notamacropus; species Notamacropus eugenii. The sequence goes on along the minus strand of NC_092872.1, from coordinate 109,972,351 downwards.
GTATGACAATAGGAAAATAAAAAAAAATTCTCTCAGCTTTGGTTTCCTCATCTGTAAAATCGGGATAATAGTATATACCTGAAAAGACTATTATGAGGATCAACTAAGAATATACGTGTATGCATGTGTATATTATGTATGTGTGTATGTATGAATGAATGAATGATTATTTGCTGCTGCTTCTGCTACTATTACTGCTACCACCACCACTAAAAGAACAACAGAAGGGTTTCTTGTGTTCCTACATATATAGAGTCAGAACAGTTACTTCCATCTTGACAAATATCTTGCTCTTTTGACAGGTTCCTATGTTTTAAAGAACTGTATCCATCGATTCTAGTCTGCTTGTCCTTGCTTTGACAGCTCCAATCTACTTTGGTTCAAATCCATTCTCTACCAGGGAATTCTGTCACCTTCCAAAAAAACAGGGTGAATTGTAAGCAACTGCAGAACAAAGGACCCATGTCTCTTGTCCATCATTCAATCCCAACGTTGTGTCATTAGTGGAAAATGGCATTTCATTACTTAACTATTTAAAACATTTCCTCAGTATTCCTAATATTTGCTTTAGGAAAAGGGAGGTACTCTACAAATAAGTCAAAAGATAACAATTACTTTTTTTTTTCAAAATTGTCATCAGAAGTTACAAAATGCACCAATGAAAAGATCAAATGAATTCTCTACTTTATTAACTAGACAACTTGACTTTTCTTCCATTAACAGTACTTCCCCCCAAAGGAGTAGGAAAAGGTACATTTTGAGTCAAATAGCCATATGAAAACAAGAGTTGCATAAAATAATGAAAGCACTCTCACTGAATTTTGTGACCTACTAAAACTTTAGTGGTTCAGTCCTGTTAGAATTAACAAGATTCTGAACCTTGTCACTTTCTTTGCTATAACCAAGATGAGACATTAAATTTAAAAAAAAGAGGATAGAAAAGAATGAATTCTAAAATAATCTCTATAAACAACATAAAACTCATTAAAAAATAAGATTAAGTATTTTCTTAGTTTTTTGTTTGTTTGTTTGCTTGCTTTACTTGGGCAGATCTTAATGAATACATAATACTTTAAGATTTCATTCAGATATTTCAATTGACTGGCTCCCTTCTATCATATATGTAGCATTTTTCAGAATGCAAATTCTGCTCCAATTTGTAATCATATTTATCAAGGACAATTCCAAGCATATTTAATGATGAGGGACAATGCATGAACCTCTTTGTGTCACTTAAATACGTGTTTTCATAAGAGTTTTGTGTTATTTTCAATTATCACTCATAAATACTCATACCTGCAGTTGCCAAAGTTGCGCTGGATGTCATTTTTTAAAACTGTGGTGATCTTTGAATGGGTTGATCTCATGACATAAAATGCAAAGCAGATTTCAGTTATTTGGGGGTTCTGCTGTTGCTTCCTCTGCTCATGAAAAATTATTATGAGACAGCCAATATCTTGCCAACTCTACAAACACCCAAGTATGTCCCTGCAGTGACTTGGGTTCAATTAGCCTTATTGGTGAATGCTTTCACAAACCCTACAATTATGGCCAGATGAACACATTCCTCATACAATTTCAGGATTAATATTAGCCCCCGTAACAGCCCAGAAAGCCAGATCATAATTACGGAGTGCAATTTCTCCCCCATTGTCCAGGTAACTGGCCTACAATATATGACCAATTTGAAACCTGGGAATCTTGGGAGAAAGCTTCAGGTTTGATGTTGGGAAATTAAATTCAAGCACAGCTCTGGCTCTCTGAACATTCATATTCTTCCTTTCCTTTTGTGCTGTGTGTTAGTTCCCATTGTGTGGTGATATCGTTTGTGCACACATTCAGTGTTGGATTTTCTACCCGATTGAGCTTGAAAAACCAAAGCTTAAGTACTAAATGTTTCCCTAAGGCCTGAATGGACTTAAAAGGACATAGGTGCAAAGAAAAAAGAAAAGAAAATGTGGAGGGGGGTGTGAAACATAGCTTGTTAAGTTGTTGCAATAATCTCATGCTGGGAATAAAGACCTTTAGAGTTAAGAGAATAAAAAACACTCTTCTAAATAGATCACTGGCTTTTGTTGCCCAGGTGGCAAGCCCTGGAAATACAAGATACACAGAACAACAGGGCAACCTGCTAGCATTTCATTAAGTTTGGAGAATAGCAGAACTCTAAATTACTTTTTTCCTCCCCTAGATGAATGTCTCATACTGATAGAATACTTGGACTTCAGAGACTTTTGCTGTTACGCTTTTAACACCAAGGTGGTTACAATAGAGAAAAAGCCCATCTGCTCATGTTAAAGAAATCATCTTTTCAATTTTATGTGTTTACACTGAAGGTTTCTCCAGAGGTAGGCAGGTTTTTTTTGGTCACCAATGTTGTAAAGATACTGAAACTTCTCATAATATGGTATCTATCTAGCCCTTCTGTACACATTGAATTAAAGTCTTATTCTGATGCTTCATTGTGATTTGGAGTGGTGTTTAAGTGGAGTATCTTTTTTAACATGAACAATTTTCCAGTGAAATTGTGGCTACAAAATAGAGACCAAAATGCTTGCAAAATATCAAATTTATGGGTAATTCTGGGGACAGAGAAGACACATTTTGGGACTAAGTTGGCTATCACGTATTACCAACATTTTCTGAGTGTTAGAGGTGACATAAAAGATATAATATAAGAAATAAGTAATGAGAAACTAAGGTCATATATCATGATTCATACATCAAGAGTAAGGGAAAACACGGAGACATAGTAAGGGCAACTTTGATGTATACTGTTAAAAGACATAGAGGAAAAATCTCTAACTTGTTGAGTGGATCCTTCCTGAAGGATTTTTTTCTGAGAATAAGGATAAGAAACACAGCTTGAGAAGATAATAATTGATATGTCCTTCTTCCTGGGAAGAAGTACTTAATTTCATAATTTCATGTATTCATTGATGTATTCAAGTAATTATTTTATCAAGTACTTCATGAGTATTTAAAGTGATACAGTGGAACATGTAGAGGACTAGAAGCTTGAGTGACATGGAATTCTTGTCCTAACTTGAACTCTAACTTCTAATTCTGACAGACACATTATTTAACTTTACTGAACTTCTCCCTCATCTGGAAAATGAATGTAGCTTTATTAACTGATTTCTAAGCCGCCTTTCAGCTTTAACATAGAATGACTAGAAAAATATTATGCTGTGGTAGAAACAGCAATGAATTTTCAATCATAACACCTGGGATCAAATCCCAGTTCTGCTACATAATACTGTGGAATCTTGGGGGAAATATTCAGCCTTTTTGTTCTGTATTCTCCTCAACTATAAAATCAAAGGGTTGGATCAAGTGATCATTGATTCACCTTTTTTAGTTTTAAATCTACAGTATGTTTCTTACAAAATGAAGTAAAAAATTAAAGCCTAATTTTAATTCGTGTATCCCTTTAAATGATGGTAAACTTCTGTTCCTATTAAATGTCTTTATAGATCTAATATGGGATTTTGGACCAGGTCTCATACAGGTCACTCCAATGATTTGGGGTTAGAGTTAGAATACAATGAGATAACTGTGGATCATAACATTCAATAGAAATTGTTTTACTAAAAACAAGTGATAGAAGGATAAAATTTATAAGGTCAAAAAATTGAATAATTCATGTAAAAAAAAGTTTCCATTTTGTTTCACATTCACCATAGCAACTGGTTACCTCAGTACAGAAAAGTGATCTGACAGGGTAGTAGGAATTCTATTAAAACACTTTTCACACAAATTAAGTCAGATTTTAACAATTAGGGATATATCAATTGGTAGGCTGATAGAATAAAAATGACCACTCTAAATTAATTTACTTATTTAGTGTCATACCAAACAAACCACCAAAAATTATTTTATAGAGTTAGAAAAAAATAACGGAATTCATCTGGAAGAACAAAAGGTCAAGAATTTCAAGGGAAATAATGAAAAAAATATGTGAAGGAAGGTAACCCACTCCTACTAGATCTCAAACTATATTATAATAATCAAAGAGCACAATCTGGTACTTATTATAAAAAAATAGAGTGGTGGATCAGGGGAATGGTTTAGGTACACAAAGTAATTGATCATAGTAATCTATGTTTGATAAACCCAAATATACAAACTTTGGGGATAAGAACTAACCCAAGAGTGGAGAACTAAGGGATTTGTTCTGTGAAATTTGCATTCCATCAAAGTGCTACACTTGAGGACCTAGAGTGCCTCATGTAGCCTCTTGGCTACCGGTTCCCCATCCCTCAACTAGCAATTACTAAGAAAACTGGGAAGTTGTTTGGCTGAAACAATACATAGACTAGTTAGGTGATGCAGTGGATAGAGTGCAAGGTCTAAAGTTAGGAATATTCATCTTTATGAGTTCAAATTTGCCCCAGATATTACCAGCTGTGTGACCCTGGACAAAGCACTTAATTCTGTTTGCCTCAACTTACTCATCTGTAAAATGAGCTGGAGAAGGAAATGACAAAGCACTCTAGTATTTTGGTTAAGAAAACCCCAAATGGGGTCATGAGGAGTCAGGCATGACTGAAATAACAACAACAATAAAAAACATAGATCAGTGTAGCAGTAAGCATCCTAACATGCACAGTTTCTGAGATCTGCATTTATAAAAGGAAAGGCAACTTTCAAGGGGTCAACAATCTCCTTTAATCAAGCACATGCAGCATTCACTTAGTTCAGGGGAAAAAGTCAGCACCCTGAAATTCAGAGAAAATACAGAGAAATCTAAATCAACAGACAGTACTTCAAAACTGTCTGACATACATCAAAGATTGACAGATAACTGTCTGACCATACATACATAGTTATCAGAGAGTGAAGCAACAACATCTGGGTTTTCAAACTTCAGGGGCTGCTTAGCAGCTTCCTATAGTCTCATCTGGCACACAAACCTTTTTCCAAAAACTAAACCCCAAAGTAAAATTGCACTTCAAGAGTCTTTATACACCTTTTAGAGCCAGAAGGCATCACAGACCTTGAGAACCAGTGCCTCATTAACAAAAGGTGAGGACCTTCAGACAGTTCTTCCCAGGCCCATTAATGGATGGAGAAGATCTTCCCATTAAGAAGGAAAATTACATTAACAATAAGCAAAAATGAATTATCAATACAACCAGCATCTCACACTATATACCTAGGTAAGGTCAAAATAGATAAATTATTTAGACATACAGGATGATATAATAAGTAAATTAGGGGAATATAGAAATACAGATCAAGGAATACTTTATGACCAAACAAGAGAGAGAGAGGGGATCACAGGAAGTTAAATGGATAATTATGATTGCATGAAATTGAAAATATTTTGCACAAACAAAACTAATGCAACAAAATTAGAAGGAAAATGGAAAACCAGAGAGGAAATTTTACAACAAGTTTCTGTGTAAGACCTCATTTGTCAGGGAAATGAGACAAATTTATAAAAATAAAAGCCATTTCCCAGTTAATAAATGGTGAAAGGACACATGGTCAACCAGGAAATTTTCAGAAGAAATCAAAGCTATCCACAGTCACAAAAATGCTCTAAATTATTACTGATAAGAGAATTGTAAATTAAAATAATGCTGAAATACCACCCATATGGAACAGGTTGTCTAGCATGACAGAAAAGAAAAATGGCAAATGCTAGAGGGGATATGAAAAAATGATCCATTAATGCACTATTGGTAAAGTTGTAAACTAGTCCAACTATTCAGAACTATGCCCAAAGGCCTTCAAAACTACCTGCTTTTTAACCCAGAAAATATAACTTTTAGGTTGGTATCCCAAAGATATTAAAGAAAGGGAGAAAGGACAAAAATATTTATAGCAGTTCCTTTTGTGAGGACAAAGAATTAGAAATCTAGGGGAGACATCAATTAGAGAATGACTAAACAAGTTGTGGTATATGATTGTGATGGTATATTATTGTGTTATAAAATGATGAGCAGAATAGTTTCAGAAAAGCCTTGGAAAACTTATAGGAACTGAGGCAAAGGGAAGTGAGCAGAACAAGAAAAACATTGAATATAGTAACAGCAATATTGTAGAGATGATCAACTGTGAAAGACTTAGCTATTCTCACCATGTATTCATCCTTCATTGCCAAAGAAGACCATGACATCAGAGAAATAATGACATGACCTGCACTTGACTTTGTTTTGAGTGAGGGAGGGCTGTGTAGGTCACCAGCCTCACTTCTCCTCCAGAGTCATTTGAATCCAGTGACCAGATATTCATCAGGATGACTGGAGATGACCCAAGATAAGGCAATTGGGGTTAAGTGACTTGCCCAAGGTCACACAGCTAGTGAGTGTCAAGTGTCTGAGGGGAGATTTGAAGTCAGGTCCTCCTGATTCCTTCACTGGTGCTCTATCCACTGCACCATCTAGCTGCACCAAGATAGTTCCAAAAGACTTATAATGAAAAATACTATCCATCTGCAGAGATAGAATCAATGAACTCTGAATGCAGATTAAAACATACCATTTTACTTCCTTTATTTTTCTTGTTTTTAACTGCTTTATTCTGCAATATGGCTAATGTAGAAATATATTTAGCCTCACTTCATATGTATAATTGCAGTTAAATTACTTGTTTTCTCAAGTAAAGGAAAAGAGAGGTGAGAGGAAGACAATTTGGAACTGAAATGTTTTAATGAATTTTTTTAAATTACATGTAAATTGGAAATATTTAATGAAATAAATGGCAATATATTAAAACAAAAACAATTACAAATATACAAAATAAATGGAAAGGTATTACATAAACTAGGCAGCATCAAAACCAAAAACATTATATAAAACTCTCCCTAGTCAATATTGATATCAAAAAATTAAATAAAATATTTACAAAGAAGCCAAAATAAAATATCACCAACAGTATAACTGCCACCTAGTTAGATATATAAGAGAAATACATGATTGGTTAAATTTTGGGGAAATTAAACATTTTATTAATCAAATTTAGAATGAAATCAATAAAATTATGTGATTTTGTCAATAAAAATAGAAAAAATATTTGACAAAATACAACACTTATTTCTCTTTTTCATAACATAAGGATAAATTTACCTTTCCTTAAAATGACAAATAGTGCATAACCGAAACCAAGCACTATCATGACATGCAATGGAGGTAAACTAGAATCTTTTAGAGCATAACAAGGATGAAACAAGGATGTCCATTACCACCACTTTTAATAATATAAGTACTAACTATAGCAATAAGAGAGTAAAATGAAAATAGTAGCAATGAATTGGTTACCTCCTAAAAGAAATCCAAAAACAAAACTCCCTGGAACCTCATAGCTAAAATCCAAAATTTCCATGTAAAAAACAAAAAGTACCGCAAACCTCCAGGGGGAAAAAAGGAACTGAGGAGCCAAAATCCAATTCACACAATGTTTAACAGCTAAACTTTAATGGGAATAAGGACCTTGAAATAAATTTAGAGCCATAAATAACTCATCAAACAAAACTAAAAAGACTGTAGCTGAGCAGAATCTTAAAATTGCAGCACAATAGACAACAGAAAAAAATGAAAAAAAAAATAAATTTAAGCAAAGAAGTGCAGTAGACTCAACAAAGATTGTGTTGATATTCCAATAGGAGAAATTAATATATCTCGGAACCCTAATATGAACAAGAATAATGGAGGGAATTTAATAAGGCAGAGAGACTGGAAGTGGTTTTGTTATGTTTTGGTGACCTTAAAATAAGAAAGGAAGCTCAGAAGTAAAATTTATTACTTTAAAAAAGCAGCGATAGTAATCATGAAGTTAAAATGAAAATCACATTTAATCAAAAGAGAGAAATGAGGAAACTATGTCAGCTACATTAATCAATAGTTCTAGGCCATATAAAATAACAAACAAGAATTAAAAACAACACAAGCATACCTGCAAAACAGATATAGGAACTATATGAATATAAACACAAAACACTTTTTACACAAAGTTAAATCTAAATAATTAAAGTAATATTTATAGCACATAGGTAGGTAAAGCTAATATAATAAAAATGACAATTTTACCTAGCTAATCTATTTATATAATGCCATCCCAATTAAATAACTAAAAAATGATCTTACTAAGTCAGAAAACATAAAAACAGGGTTTCTTTGAAAGAGCAAAGAGTGAAGAACTTCAAGAAACCAGGGGGTGAAGGAATTTGATTCAGTCATATCAGTCCTTAAACCATCTTATAAGGTGAGAGCAGCACTGAAGTACAAAATACATAATTTCAACTATTTTAAATCAAAATATAGAGGGGGTGCAGAAAATTGGGGAAAAAACATTCATAGACAAATCTCCCATATAGAATGTGATTGGGTTGGAATATTGTTGTGAAGTAGGAAATGATGAGCTGGTGGACTTGGAAAAATATGGAAAGACTTAGACTTGTGAAGGAAGATGCTGTCCACCTTCAGAGAAACAGGTGGCAAGTAGAAATAAGCATAATATGGTTATATGTAATTGAGTGTCTATGTGTATATATGTCTATGTTTATGGATATCTTTGTATATGTATATAGATGTGTATACATACATGTATGTATGTATGTATATATGCACATATGTGTATGCACTTCATTGGAGTCTTCTTGGAGAGGGGAGGGAGGAAGGGTAAAAATACAATAAAAAGTTCATAACAGAGGACAAAAGAAAACATACAATGAAACAAAGAAAAGATGGACAGTTTTGAAATTAATGTATGATATTCATTAACCACGTCTTCTCGAAATGGAAACTCACTGCTTTATATTGAATTCTCTCATGTTCTGCTGTGTACATGTTAATGTTTTTCTCTTTCTTTTCTAATTTTGTATTTAAAATTCATTTTAAAATTTAAAAAAATAAAAAGAAGAAAGGAAATGGGCAAAAAATATTATAGGCATATAAGGTGAAAGAAACTAACTGAAGTTATATTACATAATAAAGGTGAATAAAGGTGGAGGAGATTAGCTATAAGCAAATAAACAAACAACTTCAACCTCAAAGAGTTGGTCACAAAGAGGGGTTTAAATAAAAAAGATTAAAATTCTGTGATTGGTGAAGGAAAAGGGAGAGAGGTAGGGAAATAGAAGTAGTTTGCAATCAAGTATGGAACAGTGGTTCTGGATACACTTCTCACTAATCACCATCTCTGTAAAGAGTGATCAGGAAACAAAGGGATGAAACAGTATAAAAGGAAAGAGGAAAATGGACAATGAATAATCATAACTATGAAAGTGAATGGAATGAACTTACCTCTAAAACTGAAGAGGAGAATGAAATGAACTACAAAGCAGAATTAAACAATGTGTTAATTATAAGAAAAACCTTTGACTATATAAAGACGCAAAGAGTTCGAAGAGGATCTGAAAGAAAATCTATAAACCTGAACTCAAAATACTAGGAGTAGCAATCATGATCTCAGACACAATAACAGCAAAAACAGTGATTAAAAGAGATAAATAAGGAAGTTGCATTATGGTAACAATTAATTAATATCATTGCTTATGATATATGCCCTGAATACCATTTCTGATCTAGACAAAAGAAATATGACTAGAATTTTATAAAAGTTAGTTATGATAGCCTTCTGAAGATTGGTGAATGGAAATAGAAAGAAATGAACTATATCTTGGAGTCTTCCTGCCAAGACAAACCAGGAAACTATATGAAAACAATTACAAAACATTTTTCACATGAATAAAGTCAGATAAATAATTGGAAATATAACACTTTCTAATGGGTATACCAAGCTAATATAATAAAAATGGCAAATTCTTCCTAAACTAATTTAGTTATTCAGTGCCATACCAATCAAATTATCAAAAAAATATTTAGTAGAGCTAGAAAAAAATAATAAAAGTCATCTGGAAGAACAAAAGTTTCAGAATATCAAGAGAATTAATGAAAAGAAATGCAAGGGAAGGTGATCTTGTCATATCAGATCAGAAAAAATATTATAAAGTCCCAATCATCAAAACTACTTGAAATTAAGAAATAGAGGGATGGATCAGTGGAATAGGTTGAATACACAAGACACAGTAGTCAATGACTATAGTAAACCACTATTTGATAAACCCAAAGACACCAGCTTCTGAGATAGAAACTCACTATCTGACAAAAACTGCTGGGAAAACTGGAAAACAGTATGGCAGAAACTAAGCACAGACCAATGTCTTATACCATATGCCAAGATAAGGTCAAATTGGGTACATGATTTAGACATAAAAGGTGAAACTATAAGCAAACTGGGAAAACAAGGAAGAGTTTACCCCTCAGATTGATGAAGAAGGGAAGAATTTATGACCAAACAAGAAATAGAGAACATTATGAGATGCAAAATAGATAATTTGTATTGCATTAAATCAAAAAGGTTTTGCATAAAACCAATGCAACCAAGATTAGAAAGGAAGCAGAAAGTGGGGAAACAATTTTTACATACAGAGTCTCTGATAAAGATTTCATTTCTAAAACATAGAGACCTCAGTCACATTTATAAGAATACAAGTGATTCCCCAGTTGTTAGTCAAAGCATATGAACAGGCAGTTTTCAGATGAAGAAATTAAAGCTGTGTACAGTCATATGAAAAAATGTTCTAAATCACTATTGATTAGAGAAATGAAAATTAAAATAACTGTGAGGTGCCACACCATACCTATCAGATTTGCTAACATGACAAAACAGGAAGTGATAAATGTTGAAGAAGATGTGGGAAAGTTGGAACACTAATGCATTGTTGGTGGAGTTCAGAAATGATCCAACCACCCTAGAGAACAAATTATAAATATGCCCAAAGGGCTATAAAATTATGTATATACCCTTTGATTCAGCATTGTGGGTACCAGGTCTGTATCCCAAAGAGATGATAATAAATGGAATAGGACCCACATGTACAAAAATATTTATAGTATCTCTTTTTTTTGTGGTGACAAAGAACTGAAAATTGAGGGGATGCCAATCAATTGCAGAATGGCTAAACAAGTTGTGGTATACAAGAGCTATGGAATACTATTTTTCATTAGGAAATGATGAGTAGCTGGACTTCAGAAAAACCTGAAAAGACTTGTACAAAATGATACTGCATGAAGTAGAAGACTGTACACTGTAACAACCACACTGTGCAATGATGGACTTTGTTAGACTTGACTCTTCTAAGCAATGAAATGACAAAAGACGAATCCAAAAGACACACTATGGAAAATGCTGTTCACATCTAGAGAAATAACTATTGAAACTGAATACCGATTGAGGCACACTACTTTATCTTTTTTGTTGCTTTGTGCGTGTGTGCGTGTGTTTTCTTTATCATGGTTCCTCCAATCAGTTCTGATTCTTAGTTGCAACACTTCTAATGTGCAAATATGTTTAACATGATCATACATGTATAACCTATATCTGATTGTATAGCACCTTGATGAGTGGAGGAAAAGGGCAGGGATTAGAACTCAAAATTTTATAAAAGTAAATATTGAAAACTATAAATTTCTTTTCAAAAAAGAAAGAAGTATACTATTATCAATTGTCCATGGCAGCTTTACAAAAATTGACCATGTTTTAGCATTAAAAATTCCCAAAACAAATGCAGAAAAGAAGATAAATTAAGCCCATCCTTTATTAACCATAAAAAAATAAAATTATATGCAACAAAAGCCCACTGAATCAAAGTTAAAATAATTGCAGACTAAATAACTAAAAAGAAATAAAAAACAAAAATGTTACAATTCTAAGTAATTATCAAAATAGAAATTCTGAAAAATCAAACTAGTAATTAATACAATTGAAAGTGAAATAATCATTGAATAAGTAATAAACCTAGAAGATGCTTTGGGAAAAGTAAAATAAACCACCATCCCATTTGGTTGCTTTGTTGTTGTTGTGTTTCTAAGAAAAAAAAAGACCAAATGACCAATATCAAATATGAGAAGTAAAAACAATTAAAAATGAAGAAGGTATTAAGAAAATTATTAGAAACTATTTGACCAAATTAGGTGCCAGTAAAACTGATAATCTAAATCAAATGGATGAATATTTATGAAAATATAAAGCTCTCTAGATTAAAAGCACAAGAAATGGAAATTTAAACAACTCAAATGTAGAAAAAAAAAGTGAACAAGTCATAAATGAATTCTCAGAGGAAAGGCACTAAGATGAAATGTATTTAAAATTAATTGAATTTAAATTAATTAAAATTAATTTTAAATTAATTTACAAATAACGGGTAACTAAGTAATTAAATGTTAAAAGAACAACTAATGTCCATATTATGTAAACTATCTTCTTTACTAAATTCCTTCTATGATGTACATATAGTATTGATACAAAACTCAGCTGATAAAAAATAAAGGAAATTATATATCACTATTTCAAAAAAATGGACAAAAGATTTAAATAAAATGTTAGCAAAGAGACTATAGCAACATATGAAAAAAATCATTCACTATAATCCTGCTGGATTTGCATCAGAACAAGAAGATTGGTTTAATATTAGGAAAACTACCCACATAATAAATTAAATTAATTACATGATCAACAGAATATTGTATAATTATGTCCATACAGTAAATCATTTCAGAAAATATGATAGTCATTCTTGTTTTTAAAGATGTAAAAGCATAAGAATACATGGACTTTCCTTTAATGTTACAGGCTACATCTGTCTAAAAACAAGACCCAACATTATGCGTATTGGAATTAAAGTAAGGCCTTTTTTATTATCAACAGCAAAATAAGGACATATATTACCATTATCACTATTCAATATGTTTCTAGAAATGCTAGCTAAAGCACTAAAACAATTACAAGAAATTGTGAAAATGTGCACAGACATAAAGTAAACAAAATGATGGTTTTGTATGTGATATGATGATAGATTTAAAGAATCCTAGAGGGTCAGCTAAAAGGTAATTGAAACATCTTCAGCAAAATTGCAAAATATAAAATACATCTAAGTAGAATAGTGGCATGTCTGTGTATTATCCATAATTTCATCAGGAAGAAATAGTTATATTCTACTTAAAATAACTACAGGATGAGTAAATTAGTTGGGAATTCAGCAGCCAAGATATATATATATACTTATATATATTTATATATATATATATATATGCATATATATGTACTCTTTATGGAAATAAATTCTTAAACATTTTGACAAATATTAATTGCTTATGTGTATATTGAATTGATATAATAAAAATAAGAATATTGCCTAAGTTAGTTTACTTATTCATTGACATTGCAATCAAGTCATCAAAAGAAAACTCTATAGACATAAAAAAGTTAACTAAAGACCCAACAACTACCAGGTTAATGACGACCTGTTTTACACAAGCTGCAGAAAAAACTAGAAGGTAGTCGGACATAAATTAGGTTTGACAAATGGTTTTGAGAAAATGGTTTGACAAATTAGATTTGACATATGCCCAAATATGCTCCAAAGTATCACTTAACTGTACATGTCTATACTATAACCATAATATATAAAGGAAAAGAATTTTTTCACAGTTGTAGATAAAGACAAAGGTTTTTACTCAAAAAATATTTTTTTAAAAAAATTATTATTGACATAAAGGGGGAGTGATGAAAAAGCATACACATAGATATAGAAGGAAAATTAATTGGGGAGAAAACTTCCTAGAGATTTTTTTTTTCTCATAAATGTCTGATATCAATGACAGATAAATAATTAGATATGGAAATTACACAAATATTTAAGGACAATAACTATTCCTTCCAAATATAGATATGGGTAACTGTGCTCAAACAGTATGAATAGGTATTTTGAAAAGCAGAAATGCAAGCTATTATTATAATATTCACTTATAATAAACAAGAGAAATTCATATTTCAAAAACTCAGATTTCACTTATCCATCAGATTGTTAAATATAACAAAAGAGAAAAAAGACAATTGTTAGAAGAGTTGTGGATTATGGAAAGTTAGGCACATTCGAAGCACTTTTGGTGGAGCCATTCTGGAATGCACTTTGAAATTATAGCAAAAAAATCCTTAAATTTTGCATTTGTTCTCACTAGGAACATACATAATGACCTACATCCCAAAGAGGTCAAAGACTGAGAGAAAGGACTTATTTGTATCCCCCTCCAAAGAGATAACATCATTTTGTTAGGTAGCAAAGACTTTCAAGAAAATTGAGTTTTTATCAATTTGAGATTGGCTGAACAAGTTATATCGTATAAATATACTGATATCTTTTCACCATGAGAAATAACAAAAGAAATAGATTCTGAGAAACCTAGAAAGATATGAATAAACTAATGAGAAATTAAGAATCATGAAAAAGTTATAGAACAACTATTATAGTATAGATGAAAACATCTGAAAAACAAGAAGTTTTATCAACAAAATGATAAATCATAACTTCAGAAGGTTAATGATGAACCATGTACTCCATTCATTTCAAGGAAGGTGTCTTTTTTTTACAAGGTTACAAAGGAGAGAAGTGTGTCAGGATAAATTTGATGTATAGTAATATTGATACAAAAAAGAAAAGAATATCAAAAAACAAATACACAGAAGAGAGCAGAAGGAAGTTCAGTAGTGTTAAATGTTACATTTAATTTACACTTTATAAAACAGTCACACATAGTTATATATTTCATATATAATTCATTCTGTTCTTCATATATTAAAATGTTAATACTTTTTTGCACAATTCACAATTAAAAGAAAAATTTTAATTAAAAAAAGAAAGAAAATCACCTGATAGCCGGAATATACTGAAGAGTACAGAACTAGGTTCTCTGTAATGACTAATACTGATACTAGCATTAGCAAATATATACTGAAGTTTTACATTTTTAATTTCTCCCTATTGCCTCCAGGATAAAACACATCATCCTTAGCGGGCTTTTAAAAGTTTTCCACAATATTCCCATAACCCACCTTTCAAGTCTTATTCTCTATTATTCCCTTTCTAACATTCTCTGTTCTGGCACAACTAGCCTACAATTTGTTTTCCTAATGCACGTTCTTTCCTCTCTGGCCTCTGCACCTTTACACAAATGGTTCCACATGTCTGAAATTTTCTCTCTCCTTGTATACTTTTTAGACTTCCTAGCTTCTGTTATAGCTTGATATAGTATTATTTCTCACAAAATGCCTGTTCCTTCCAGTTAGAATGCTATCCTTCTTGGATATAATTCAGGTTCTTCAATTCTTCATATATAGTGAACTTGTGTTCATAATATCCCATATTAGTATACAAATCATAGAGGACAGTACAGCTTTGTTTTTTTCTTGTTTGTTTGTTTTTAGTTGAACTAACTTGAATATACACTATAATTTAATAATTCAATTCAACATTTACTAAACAACAAATGACAGAAAGGAACTGTACTAGGCAGTGGGACCACCAAAATGAAAAAAAAAATCTTTTGCCACAAAGAAATTACTTTCTACTAAAAAGGAAAAAAGTCACCAGATCTGGCAATAGTTATTTATTAAGTGCAGTGTCGGGCACTATGGTAAGAGCTGGAGTGGAGGAGGGGGAGTACACTGTCCCTGTCATAAAGGAATTCACATTTTAATGGGTGAGTCAACACGCAAAAAAAACCTATGTTCATAAAGTTACAAACAATGTAAATGAAAGTTAATCTCAGAGAGAAGGGACTCCCAGTATTAAAGATTAGAAGTTATTAAAAGGTCACTTATGGAAGGGAGATCTAAGCTAAGTATTGAAGAAAACAGTGTTAGAGGTAAGGTGAAAGAACATTTCAAGTATGGGTTACAGTCAGTGAAAAAGAATGGTGCCATGAAATAGAATGTCATATATAAAGAAGCCTGTGAAGCTAGAACAAAGAGTTATGTGGAGAAGAGAAAAGGATAAAAAGAGAAGAAAAGTAGTAGGGAACCAGATTGTGAAGGGCTTCAGATAACAGAAGTTTTATATTTGCTCTTAGAGGTAATAGTTGAGAAAAGGATTTGTCATGGTCATATCTGAATTTTAGGAAAATATTTTTTGACAGATAAGTGGAGTATGATTTGGAGTGGGAAGACATTCAAGGGAGGAAGATGAATTGAAATGTTATTGAATAGTTCAGGTGAAAGACGGTGAAAATTATTCTAAGGTAGTGGATATGGAGAGCCTATGAGTGATGTTGTGAGTAGAAAACTGGCATGATTTAAAATACAATGGATATGTAGGGTGAAGACAAGTGAGGATTCAAGGAGAATAATGAGGTTGGAAGTCAGAGAGACTGGAAGAATGGTGATACCCTTGACAGTAATAAAAACATTGGGAAAATGGAAGGATTTGGAGGATGTGAGAAAGATGAGTTCTATTTTAAAGTGTCAACTTTGAGATGCTATAGGAGTAACTAGGATAGAAGGGGAAATGAAGAAATGCAAACGAAAGGTTTCAATAATATGATGTGGGAAACTGAAGGAGGAAGCAATCATATTGACACAGCATTTCAGTAATGATGTAGAACCAGAGAATCATAGAATTTAATTACAGATATATTACAGACCAAACATCTTCAACAATTTGTAAACAAGGATCAGAAAAGATGGGACTTTGAACTAACAGTCAACTAATTATTAGATATTTTAATTAAGTACAAAAAGGGCATCCAGTTACCTTGGGAATTTTTCTTCATATTTTGCTCTATTTTGAACAAATCAACATTGGTTTAACATGGCATAATTTTGCCATAATCATCTGAATCAGTATAAAGCTGCCTTTGGCAAAACTAACATTTTAGGGAATAAAAATGGATAAAATTAAATTTCATTATGTTGGACTCCATTAATTCAAAATTTGTGATTATACAATCTGAGGCCGGCATGAGTTTATATTGTTTGTGAAGTCAATGAACATCTAGAACAAAATTGTAAAATGGGAATGTGATGAATAATAGTTAAATTGCTTAGAACAAATTGGTTTCAACTATAACACTAGTTTAAAAATTCTGAAGCTTATGAAATATTCTGATTTCCATAAAACTTATTTGAATCATGCAGTTTCTGTTCTGGACACTGGAAATATACCCTTGTTGTATCTAATATCTGCTTCTTGCTCTTGTCTAGAGATTTCCATACCCCATGTTGATACTCCCTATTTTGATTCAGCAAACTCCTGACCAGTTCCTCATATCTGCCTGCCTGAGGACCCAACCAGAGATGGGGAATCAAATATACATGCCTCAGTTAGAACCTGTTTGTTAGTCTAAAATCCAAGACTTATGTTTCTTTAAATAAGCAGACTTTGTATAAATAGTACTGTATTACAACCCAGGCAGCCCTCACGCTAGTATCAAGAATGGAAATTTTGGTGAAACAGTGTGAGCTCAATTTGAAGACAGTCTCTACAAAGAACCTAGGTAACCACTTGCTTCCTCACCACTAAAATGAGCTAAAGATCCATAATTCCCCAGTCTGACAACGAAAGAATCTACTGTCTTTATTATACCAGTTTCTCAAACCACTATTCAATCTTTATCCCCTACTGTCTTGCACTTCTTCCCTTAGTTGCTGCTGTTTGGTTGGTTGGTTGGTTGGTTGAGTTTTAGGCTTCAAGCCTACTTTTGTGAAAGAGTTTTTGAAAACTTCATAATAAAAGCCCGATTGCATTATGCTTTTCTGGTCTATCTGACTCTTTCCTGAAAGTCCCACGAGTACTTCAAAGGACTAAAATACGCTTATCAGTAGACTCTTAGCAGTAATACATTATATTCATCTGTTAGAATCATAGGTGTAGACCTTAGAGGTCATCTAGTCCAACCCACTCATTTTGTAGATGAGGAAAACAAAAGCCAGAGATGGTTAGTGATTTGCTCAGGGATTCCTAGTAAATAAGAAGCACTTCCTCAGTCTGAGCCCAATACAGCTAGCATGTGATCCAGAATTCTTTACATGGTACCATGGTACCATACTTTAAAAGTGCTTTCATGAGCATTTCTTCATTCGATCCTCACAACACCCTCAGAGATGGATTTTTCACACCCTCGTTTTACAATTAATTATAATTTTTTAAAAGATTTCTAATTGTGATAAAAAGCACATAAATAACCAGGCTAAGAGCCTGAGACATGCCAACTGAGCAAGTCTCTTTTCCTTTCAGTACTCTAGGTACTTTTCTTAGGGTTCTTTGGTTAACAATTTTTGAAAATAATTTGTGAACTATGGGTATTAACTGTTCTTTGGATAGAATTCTCCTGTGAATTCATTGGGAAAAGGAGTTTTTTCTTTGAGAGTTCCCTTACAATTAAATCTATTTCCTTTTCTAAGATCAAGCTATTTAAGATTTCAATCTGATCTCATAGTTTGAGTATTTTATATTTCAAGATATTGTTCTATTTCTTTTTTGTTTTCTCAATTTTATTAACATACAACTGTATATAATATGCTCTGTTCATTGCTTTTTATTCTTTCTGGTTGCTTAGATTTCACCTTGCACTGGATATTCTATTGATTTGGTTTTCTGCTGTCTCTTTTTTTTAAGCAACACAAATCAACCTATCAAAAATTGAAGTATTAATACTATATCAGCAAGAACCAGATATACACAAGAGGACCTGCTGTACAGATTCTTAGATCTGCTTTTCTAAAAGGAAAGTAACTTTTGAGGGAGAAACAATATACTTTAATCAAGCATATATATCATTCACTTAGTTCATGGGGAAAAGTCAGCTCCCTGAGCTTTAGAGAAAATACAAAAAGAAATTACAAACACAAATTACAAACAGAACGACCAACAGACAAGGCTTCCAACTGTCTGACCATAAGCAATACATATATCATTGCCAGAGAAAGAAGAACCAACTTCTGGGTTTTCAAAGCCTGGAGGCTCCTTAGTGGCTACCCAGAGTCTCCTGTGATCAAACAATGATGAATAAGTCTCAAAACAAAACCTCACCTCAGACTCTACATACAATTTTCAGAGCCAGAGGGCATTACAACCCTTGAGAACCAGTGCCTCATTAGAAATTAACAAACTGTGTGGGCCTTCCTACAAAACAAATCTCCCAAAATCAAACTTCCCTTAATGCTCAGGTCCATTAATAGATGGCAAAGATCTTTAATTCTCATTAACATAATTAACATTGCAAATACATAACAATTGTTGTTACAATAAACAAGTTTTTTTTCAAGAATTTTAAATCTTAACTCCTCTACTCATCAAATTACATAAAAAATAAAAAATATGAATTTACACGTAATTGAACTGGCTCAGGATATATTTTCCATACCTTTGTGTTGACACCCTAAGTTAAATGAAGTGAGCAAGCTCTCTTTTTAAAATCCACAAGTAGTTTTCTAAGATTTCAAGTTTCTTGATCTACATTGGCAGACAGGGAATTCCCTTGTTTTGTGTTCTCTACACCAAAGAAATTATAGGTCTAGTCCAAAGTTTTTGGTTGTTTATTTGTTCTGGCAAATAAGGAATGTGAGGCTTGGTCCACAGTATGTAGAACAGCATGAAAAGCCATATACTGACTTCAAATTTAGCATTCTTCTCACTGTTCCAAGAAGCTTCACAAATTAGAACATAATCCATTGTCTCAAACTACACATCCTGCTTTCTGGTTCAGAAATGTATTTAGAGTAGTTAGTGATTGTATGCATCATTTCCTAAAGGTCATTTCCTTATAACAGCACTCTTCAGTGACAAGGGAAAATTTGACTTTTCTTTAGCTCTACATGATTTAGTTTGTAGATTCCATCCACTTCTATGAAATTTTCATAGCTTAGGTATCCTCTTACAATAGTAATTTTCCATAATGTTTTATAGCCTAATGCTTATAGAATTTTGATGACCATAGAGGTCAACAGACCCATTACTATCATATTTGAGAATACTAAGGACCATTGTGTTGATGTTGTTATTCAGTCATTTCTAACTCTTCATGATCTCATGGGCCATAGCATTCCAGAACCTTCTGTCCTCCACTATCTCTTGAAGTCTGTCCAATTTCATCTTCATTGTTTCCATAATACTATCTATCCATCTCATCCTTTGCTGTCCTCTTATCTTTTTGCCTTCAATCTTTCCCAATGTCAGGATTTTTTTTCAATGAGTCCTGTCTTCTCATTATGTAGTCAAAGTATTTAAGATTCAGTTCAAATACTTGACCTTCTGCGGAATCATTAGAATTTTTTTTAATTATTGACTGATTTGATCTCCTTTCTAAACCCTCAAAAGTCTTCTATAGCACAACAGTGTGAAAGTATTGAGTATGCAACACTTGGTTTTCCTTAAAATCCATCTCTCACATCCATACATTGCTACAGGAAAAAGCATATCTTTGACTATATGGACCTTTGTTGGAAAGGTGGTATCTGATTTTTGTCCAAATTTGCCATAGCTCTCCTTCCAAGGAGCAAGGACCTTTTAATTTCATGGCTGCAGTCATTGTCAGCAGTGATTTTTGAGTCCAAGAACATAAAATCTGATACTGCTTCCATTTCTTCTCCCTCTGTTTGCAGGAAGTGATGCAACCAGTTGCCATGATCTAGTTTTTAATTTTTTTTTTTTTTTATGTTAAGCTTCAAGGGAGCTTTTACACTCTCTTCTTTAACCCTCATTAAGAGGATTCTTAATTTGTCTTCACTTTCTGCCATTAGACTAGTTTCAATTGCATATCTGAGAATGTTACATTTTTCCTAGCAACTTTAACTCCAACTTTTGATTCATCCAGCCTGGCATTTTGCATGATACATTCTGGTATGAGTTCAATAAATAAAGTGATATTATATAGCCTTTTTCAATCTTAAATCAATTGTTCCATGTTCACTTTACTGTTGATTCGTGACTTGTGAATGGGTTCCCCAGGAGACAAGTAAGAAGATTTGGTATTCCCATCCCCTTGAGGACTCACCTTTGTGATCCATACAAAATCTTTAGTGTAGTTAATAAGGCAGAAGTAGATTTTTTCTAGAATTACCTTTCTTTCGCCATAATCCAGTGAATGTAGGCAATTTGATCTCTAGTTTCTCCATCTAACCCATTCTTCTGGTAATTCTCAGTTCACATATTGCTGAAAACCAACTTGCAGAATCTTAAGCATAGCCTTAATGGCATGTAAAATGAGTGCAAGTATTTGGTAATTTGAACAATGTTTACCATTACCCTTTTCTAGGATTGGAACATAAACTGATCTTTTCCAATTCATTGTATACTGTCAAGTTTTCCAAATTTGCTGGCATGTTAGGTGTACCAGTTTAACAGCATCATCTTTTAGAATTTTGAATAGTTTAGCTGAAATTCTGTTGTCTCCAGTAGCCTTATCATTAGCAATGATTATTACTAAGGCTTGCTTGACTCCATTCTGCAGGATGTCTGACTCTAGATCAGAAAGCACATCATAGTGGTTATTGATGATGTAAAGATCTTTCTAGCATAGTTTTTTTTTTTTTAATTCTTGCCACCTTTTCTTAATCTCTTCTGTTTCTGTTAAGATCTTTGTGACCTCATTTGGGGTTTTCTTGGAAAAGATATTATTTGAAATGGAAATCTGCTATTTCCTTCTCAAGCTCATTTTACAAACGAGAAAACCAAGGCAACCAGGGTTAAGTGCTTTGCCCAGGGTCACACAGCTAAGAAATGTCTGAAGCCAAATTTGAATTCAGAAAGATGAGACTTCCTGACTCTAGCCTGGGTACTCTATACTCTGTGCAATCTAGCTGCCCTATTATTATGATAACTAGCTTTTATATGCATTTACAATGTACTAGACACTGTGCTAATCACTTTACAAGTATTACTTCATTTGAGCCTTACAGCAATCTTGAGAAATAGGTGTTATTATTATTCCCATTTTACATTTGAGGAAACTGAAGCAAACAGATGTGAAATGACTTGGCCATAGTCACATAGCTAGTAAATATCAGCTACTGGATTTTAATTCGAGTCTTTTTGACTCCAAGTCCAGCACCCAATCCACTGAACCACATAGCTGCACCTAGTTAAATGATTTGCCCATGGTCACTAGACATCATATATAGAATTTTGCTTATCTACTTACTTATTTACTTTATTCTTTTAAATTAATCTCTGCTTCACACTACCTTTTCACAAATATTGAGCAGTTTAAAAAATAAACACTTAAATAGCCACCTAGCAAAACAAAACAAGTACCTACATGAATCATGTACAAAAATATATTTCTCCTTGAATATTTTAAGTATATCATTTCTCTGTCAGGAAGTAGTGCTATGTTTCATCTTCTTTATTTTGGACTTAAGGTATATTATTTCATTGATAAGAGTTATACAATCTTTTGGAGTTTTTTCTATAAAGCTCTTATTGTATAAATTGTTTTACTATTTATACTCACTTTCCACTGTAGTATTTCATATAGGTCTCTCTAATTTCTCCAAAATTATCCATTTCAAAATTTCTTATGACACAATAATATCTAATTATATTCATATGCTATAATTTTAGACAATTCCCAGTAGGAATTGCCTCTCTCAATTAGTTATTTACCATGAAAAGTACTATAAATATTTTTGTACAAAAAGGTTATTTTCCTTTTCTTTTAATTTCTTTGGGGGTATAAGTCAAAATATAGGGTATAAGTGGCATAACTAGGTCAAATGTACGTTAATTACTTTGGGGGCATAGTCCCAAATTGCTTTCTATAAGGGCTAAACCACTTCACATGTCCATCAATAGTTAACTAAGATACTTATTTTCCCAGTCTCTCTTGTATTTCTCTATTTTGTCATCTTTGCTGGCTTCATAGGTCAAACCTCAAAGTTACTGCACTTTGTATTAGTAATAGTGATTTGGGGCAGCCAGGTGCTGCAATGGATAGTGTATTAGCCCTGGAGTTAGGAAATCTGAGTTCAAATCCTGCCTTGGACATATATTAGTTGTGTGATTCTGGGCAAGTCATTTAACTCCTATTTGTCTCAGTTCTTCAGTTGTAAAATGGGGACACACTAGAAAAGGAAATGGCAAACTTTGCCAAGAAAACTCCATGGATATGGTCCATGGGATCATGGAGAGTCAGATATGGCTGAAAAACTGAAGAACAGCAGAGTGATTTAGGATATTTTTGCATGATTACTAACAGTTTAGACTTTTTTTCCTTTGAAAACTGCCTAATCATATTCTTTAACTCTTTATCTGCTGAGGAATTATTTAGTTTTATAAGTTGTATATCTTGTATAAAAGATATCCATTAGAGCAAATGGCTGCAAAGATTTTCCCCCATTTATATATTTCCTTCTCATTTTTACCAAATTAAATTTGTAAGAGAAAAAAAATATTAGAGGGTAATTTCCTTCTATTTCTTCCTCCTTTCTTCCACTTTCCTTTACTTTCCTTCCAATTTTTATCTTCTCCTAAGATCATTGAAATAGAACAAAACCACTTGTACATCCTTTGCCATTTTGACCATTGTCCATAACCCTTAAGGATATTACAAATCCTAGAAGATATTTGTTTCTTTTCCCCTTATCAATGTGCAAATATTTCATCCCCGTATACACCTTTTCAATGAAACAAATGTGTATGCTTGTCTACATTTCTCTTGGAAACTACATGTTCTCTTCCAAATGTCTATTCAGTTTGACCTTTTTCATGCAGAATACTTGAAAATCCTCTGTCTCATTAAAAGCCCATATCATCTTGCTAGGGTAATTTATTTAATTTTGCTGAATAGGTTATCCTTTGCTGTAACCTTTATTTCTTGCTTTATGGCATATCATATTTCAAGTTTCCTTCTTCTTTGTTTTGGCAACTGCTAAGTCTTGTATAATCTTTATTTTTATTCCTTGGCATTTGAATTTCTTTTTTTCTAATTTTTTTTTTCATTGATGTTGAAGCTCTGAGTTTTTTCTGTTGATATCCCTGGAAGTTTTCCTTTAGTTTCTTCCTGGAGCTGACCAGTATATTCTATTTTCACTTTGCCCTCAGGTTCTATTAGTTCTGGTTGGATTTCATTTAAATTTTCTTTATTTCATTATTAAATTATATTTTTAATTTATAGAATAAAACAAGAATTTCCATATTATAGTATAATAAAAAAGTTGATTGCACATAACAAACTGCAAGTCTACTATGCTCCTTGCTATTCCAATAAAATTATCATGTGAATTCTTTTTTTCCCTCCCCACTTTAGAGATGGTTGCCATTAGACAGAAATAAGGTGTACATGTAAAATAGCTCTATACATACTTCTATTAATCACTTCTTTCTCTGTATACAGATACTGTCTTTCTTCATATGTCCTTTACAGTTAATTTGGTTCCTTATAGTAGTCAAAATACCTTATTCATTCAAAGTCATTCTATTTTCTTGAAATATGGTTCTCAGAAGTTTTTATCATGATCTTCAGATATTTTACTAATTCTTCTCTCTCAACTTATTTTCCAGGTCAATTGTTTTGATACTACATTTTTTATATTGTGTTCTGTTTGATCAATTGTTTGGTTTTCTTTTATTATTTTTTATAGTGCTATTGAATTATTATTTTCTTTCTGGCATTTTCTAATTTGGGAGCTTTCAGTTTTTGAGTGATTTTTTCCTTCATTGGTTCTTAGATCTCAATTTTCTTTTTCACTGTTTTTTTTTTTTTTCCATTCTGTATCTCCTGTTCATTCAAAAACAGCTAGGACTGGAGTCAGGAAGATTTGAAAGCAAATTTGGCCTGAGACACTCATTAGCTATGAAATCTCAGGCAAGTCACTTAATATCTGTTTGTTTCAGTTTCCTCATCTGTAAAATGGAGGTGTTGGTAGCATTTACCTACAAAGATTGTTGTGAGGATCAAATGATATATATTTGTAATGCACTTAGCACCATGCCTGGAATATATTAGGCAATATACAAATGTTAATTATTTTTGCTGGTATCATCATCATTACTATTTCTTCCAAATACTCTTGGAAGTCATTGGAAGACATTTTTTTCCACTGGAGTTTCACCCAGGATTTCTTCCGGGGTCACTCTCAGTTTTGAGGTTTATCCCTTTCCTCCGTATATATGAAATTGAGGCTGCTTCCTCATTACACTTAAAGTTTTAATTTGTTTTAATGTTGGTTAATTTATCTCACCTGCCTCAATATCTAGGTTGGGGGTTCCTGTGCTTAGGTAAAGCTCTGGAACTAAAAGACTTGCCTGGTCCTAAGTATAGTGAGCCAGACTAGACCCTCCCTCTCCAGGTCTATTCAATGCTGGTACCTCTGACTGCTAAAAGCTCTTTATGAGGTCCTTCCCCAATGTAATAGGCTCTAACCACAGGCTTTAGGGATGGTATAAGATTGTATTTTTCCATAGGCCTTTCTAACACAGCTTGGATGAAACCATGATTGTCTACCTGGGATCTGAAGCTGTTTTCCTGAGATTCTGAAAGGGTCAGGTTGAGCTAAGGCTGAGATGAAGCTATCTTTGGCTAGGTATGGAGTTCTTTGTGGAGATGATCAATGATATTTCCATGCCTGGCTGACCAGAAAATAGAAACTTTGACTGGGTTGCTTAGAAGGTGCAGTTCTGAAGTGAAAGGTCTGTTCAGCAGTCCCAAAAGCCTCCTATTAATCTTTTCAGCCTTTCAGGAGAGTATATAGGTTTTGTGTTTTAAGTATTTATAAATACAAGTTTATGAGTCTCTTGTGTTTTAAGGATTTCTTCTGTAGTGGAAGACATAATTAGCTGTCATATACAAATTTATTCATTGATTATTTTCCAGATGTGTCTCTATTAATACATTGTGGGGCTGCCCTCAATATGAGCTAAGGGTTATTTAATTATATTTTCTGCAATAATTTCAGGTGAAGACACAACATGACAGTAAGTATGAGAAAAGCTATGTCCTCTTTCTTCAAGGTCAGATTCCTCCACAGATCCTGGTTCACATGAGTCCAAAGTAGGAGTACCCCTGTGGGACAGAGGCACCTCTGGGCAGAAGAGGCAGCTAATAAATTCAAATCTAGTCTTAGCCAGGCAGGTAGCATCCCCCTGCAGATACTCCCCACCAATAAATTCCACAGGGTAAGGTCTTTTTTTTTTTATTCAATCAGCTCAGCTGCTATGAACAGAGGTTTTGCATTAAGTAACTGCCAAGGTCCAGACAAAATTAGCCAGTCAATTGCAAGTTAAAGGAATGCATTTCAATGGTAAACTCAGTTAAATACTGGGTTCTTTGTGGATTGAAAAACCTCCATATAAAATATTACCTCATGATTGGCTAACATTTTTGCTTCATGAGCCATCATTGGAGCCTCAGAGTTTATCCTTTAAACTTTGAAATCACTGGAGAAGCTTCTAAGCACATACAGAAACTTCATTTTTTTTTTCTCTGTGGCTGCTAGTTCTGTTATGAAAGCAAGCTCGATATTTAGCAGTATGAGAAATGTCCCTCATATATTTCTTGGAAAATAAAAGAGACTTTGTGGGCTAGTTTAAAAAAAAACAAACCATAGTCTAAGAGAGAGGAAATATTTGATAGGCTTTCCTCCCTCCATCCTTTTGCACAGATATCATATTTACTTTTATTACTTTTATTAATTAGACCCCTTAATTGCTTTCAAGGTTTAATGCATGTGCCCACTCATGGATAAAGTCTTTCTTGATCTTCTCAGACAGGATTGCTCTCGGTTACCAAAATTTCTTTGTATTTATTAATTTACTTTGTAACTAACTACCTATCTACTTATGGTGTATGTCCTGCATCCTTCTCTGCATGTTGTCTCCCTTTACCTTCTCTTTCTCTTCCCCCTCCCCAGTACATGTCTTGTTCTCTAGGAAGGGCTTTATTTTTAAAAGAAAATTATCTCCAGCACCTAATATAATTGTAGGATACCAGGCAAAGAAAATTGCTTAACAGAACAACCTTTATTCCTCTCCAGACCATAAGCCTAACTCTCTCATATTTTCTTTACAAAGTCCTTTAGTGAAGTACTTTCTTCTCATCCCTCCCCCACTTTCAGCTTCCTTTTAAGTGTTCATGGCTTTGTTTTGACAGGTTGTGTTTGTCACTCAAAACAAAGTCAAGTGCAAGTCATGTCATCATTTCTCTGATGTCATGGTCCTCTTTGAAAATGAAGGATGAACACATCCAGTGAGTAGTCCGAGCTGCCTGAATGGAGACCCAGCTAGCTGGTTAACTCAGCTCATCTTCTCTCTCAGCCTCTCCCTCTCCCCTTCCTTCTCCTCTCCAAAAGAGGGTAAATTTTGATGGCCAGAAACTGTCCAGTTAACTTTCTTCTTTCCTTCCTTCTTTCCTTCCTTCCTTCCTTCCTTCCTTCTTTCCTTCTTTCCTTCCTTCCTTTCTTTCTTTTTCTTCCCTAAAACCATAGACCCAGTGCACTCTGAAGTCCATAGACTGAACAGCAATTGATCCCTGTCCAAGCTCCACTCAATGACTGTTTTTTGGACCCTCCTAGCTTAGAGTGAATGCCAATAGTAGCTGTTTCTCTTTGAAACAACAACCCTGAGGCTCCTGCCCCTCCCAGTGCAATTTATTTATTTATTTGTTTGTTCATTTGTCTGATCATTTATTTATTTATTCATTCATTCATTCATTTATTTTTCCTTTCTATTTAAAGGAGTCGTCCTCTGACTACTTTTTAAAGAGGCCTATTCACTGAATGGGCATTATCTCACTCTAAGTCAGTACCTGGAAAGACCTTAGTCTAAAAGACCAAGGTCTCCCATTGAATCCCAGACCATCTGCAGTCATCCTGATGAATATCTGGTCACTGGATTCAGATGGCTCTGGAGGAGAAAGTGAGGCTGGAGACCTGCACAGCCCTCCCTCACTCAAAACAAAGTCAAGTGCAAGTCATGTCATCATTTCTCTGATGTCATGGTCCTCTGAAAATGAAGGATGAACACACAAGTGCCCATACCCATTAGAATGTAAAATCCCTGACAGCAGAGACTTTCACCTTGTATGTATATTCCCAATGCTTTGTATACTGCCTGGCATATAGTAAATGCTTAATAAATGTTTGATGATTTGATTCAGGGGTAGAAACTGATACTTCCCCAGCACAAGAACTGTGTCTGTTAAATGCCTTTAATATAGAGGAGGGGATAAAAGGGAAACTTTTCAGTAGGCTTATAGGATTCTAGATCTAGAACATAAAGACCTTAGAGACCTTCTAGTTCAGTCTACTCATTATTGATGTTGTTGTTCAGTTGTTTCAATTGTGTCCAATTCTTTGTGACCTCATTTGGGATTTTCGTGGCAAAGATACTGGAGTGGTTTGTCATTTCCTTCTCTGGTTCAATTTACAGATGAGGAAACTTGAGACAAGCAAGGTTAAGTGAGTTGCCCAGGATTACACAGCTAGTAAGTGCCTGAGGCATATTTGAACTCAGGAAGATGAGTCTTCCTGACTAAAGGTACAATACTCTATCAACTGCACCACCCAACTTCCCTTACTCATTTTATAAATGTTTTAAAAAAATTAAAAAATCCATAGTTTAGAAAAGTTAAATGATGTCTAAGATCTCTCACACATCTAACATCAAATACAGGGATTTTATTCAGATCCTGCTTCCAGAGTCAATATTCTTTCCTTTGTACTACATTGCTTAGTGTTTTCTTGCCTCACATTTTGACACAACACATAGAATTTTGATGTGACAAATAGGCTGAATATACAACAAGCAATACCCAACAGTTTTTTTTCTTAACAGCTGAGTTGTACTAATTTTGTTTTTTGAATAATTACAGTAAGATAACAGTAATGTTTTATCTGTACCATGAAAATGTGTTAATTGTTGCTTTTAAATGTGTCTTATTCAGATATCACAAGGAGTAATGGAGTATTCGTTATCAAGTTTCAAAATCAAGAAGCATAAGAATATAGCAGTTTTTGTTACTATGTCTTTCCTGGAAAGAGGAATAGAAAGAGCCCTGAATTCAGAGGAATAGAAAGAGCCCTGAATTCAGATTTGGATTGAGGAGACCTGAGTACAGTAACACTTCATTCCATTTACTAACTGAATTCTCTTTTATCTAACTTCTCTGAGTCAATTCCCTCATCAGAAAAGAAAGGGGTGGGGAGAATAGTAACTGTCCTACATCACAGGCACAAGCCCATAGAAGATGGGCTCAGTATACTGGCACACCTTGTGGGAGCATCCCCACTGACTTTTCCCTTTGGGATCATTCATTATTATGTGTGAGTATTTATTTCATATAAGATATATATGCTACATCAAAGAAATTATTTTCTATGAAGAATATGTCTTCTCCCATACAACATTTTTTAAAAAATAAAAGGTACCTTTAATGTATTTCACAGACTCTAGAAAATGCCATAAGTTGACGTTAGAAACTTCTGTACTGTGTAGCAATTATCGTATAATTCATAATTCTCCATAATATTTGTTTCTTTACACCTCCAGTCATATTTTCTATCTTTGTTCAATAGGATTTGCTGATAACAGAATACATTTCAGTTTGATCTTATATTTTCCATGTATCATTTTATGTTTTACCACAGCAGAAAGAACAAGTGTTTGGAATTATGTTTACACTAATAAGTAAAATAAGCCAAAAGAAGCTTAGAAACATTTATTGCTAAGGTTAGTGAAAATTTGTAAGTCTTATACTGAGTATTTCATGACTTTGTACATTGATGGAAAAAATTGTAGAATATTGTCTTCATGTACTAGATGCTTAAGTTTTAAATGTCTTGCTAATCAGGATGGCTTTGTATTATAACAATAGTTATGAATTTATATTTATAATCATTTTTAGAATTTTTCAACTTTTTGCTTCTTGTTAGAACTTATTAGAAAATTGTTTTTTGCCTTATAATATTGCTAATGAAGAGCTCAGAGTAAGACAAGTGTCAGTTCTGTCATTTTCTGGTCATTCACATGCTTTCACTTTGTAAGTATATCTTTGGTCATCATTTCTTTGAGAGTCTTTTTAAGCCATTTGTCCATCACGTGAGGGTAAACTTTGCCAAAGTTAGATGACATAATCTATTAAAGTGGACATATATAAATTTTTATCTGTAGCAATATACTAAAAGTAAATGAATAAGGAAGGTTGTCACTGCCAACCCCTCCTCATTGTGGATCTCAAGGTATTTCATGTACCTTATGTGACATGTGATCATCTAATATATGAACCAGGTGAAGATGTCAGCATCAATTTGCATATGGATATTAGTAAAGCTTATTTTTTCCTTTTAAAACATATTTTTATTTAAAAATAAATTAGAAAGAAATTCTAATATCTTTTTCCCATATCTTAAGAAGTTGTCATACACATATCCTGGGATCCATGCACTCGATTTGGGGAGACTTCCGTAAGGAACCAAAAATGCAATAAAGTCCTCATTAGGGATTCCCTACACTAAATAAATCAAAGGAGCAATTTCTACTCCTATTCCAAAGTTTCTAGAAAAACCATTAAGTATTTTGATGAAATGTTCATTTCATTTAATGCTGAATGCAAAGAAAGAGGAAATTGGCTTGCAAAGGATCACCCTCCCCCCAAATTCAGAAGAAATTATTCAATCTTAATAATGTACTCAATATTCTATCTTTTGATGTTTCCTTTTCCTTTCAGCTCTGTCAGTAAAATACTGCTTAAATGAAAAACTTTAAGAGCTTGAGACTTTAAATACTTTTTCCCCATTTCTTCCATTCCTCAGGTGATGACTATCATTTTAAAGAAGTCACTCTGTACAAATGTATTTATCATCTAGCTGCACATATCCAAGGTT
Source organism: Notamacropus eugenii (assembly GCF_028372415.1). Taxonomy (NCBI): domain Eukaryota; kingdom Metazoa; phylum Chordata; class Mammalia; order Diprotodontia; family Macropodidae; genus Notamacropus; species Notamacropus eugenii. The sequence goes on along the minus strand of NC_092872.1, from coordinate 109,941,691 downwards.
GAAAGGTAACTTGAAGAATTTCTATCCTGTTTTCTTGTAGAAACATTGTCTTAAAGCAGTTCTAGAAATCCAACTCTCAAACACCAAAGGAAATTGGAAAGAGGTTCAAGAAAATGAACAATAAGATGAAGGGAATAGAGAAAGCTTTGATGGGTGGAGAAAAGTGATTCTCAGAGGGAGAAAAGAGATAGTCCCTTCTCTCCACCACACATTTACTACTCTAGATCAGGCCTTCATCACTACCCACAAAGACACAATAGCCCCATTTTGGTTCTCCATGTCTTGCCTCTCCCGTCTCTCATATGCCCCTCATACTACTACTACCAAATTGATGTTTCCATTAGACATGGATCTGACCATATCACTCTTCTATCTATAAATCTACAATGCTTTCTATTGGTTATAGAATAAAATTTAAACCTTCATCCAGTCATGTAAAGCTTTCCTCAGTCTAACTACCATGTACCTTTTCAGTCTTATTTCGTATTATTCATCTTCACGGACTTCACAATCTGACCAAAATGGTATGCTAGCTTTTCTCTACATTCAGTCTCCTACCTTTGCATTTGCACAAGTTATTCCCGGTTTCTAGAATACTCTTTTCTCACCTCAACCTCATTTTGTCCTTAGCTTCCTTCAAGGTTATACTCAATATCACTTTCTACCTGAGGCCTTTACTGATTTCCCTAGTTATTGGTAAACTCAATGTCTTGCAAGCAGTGAATACTTACTTTATATGATGTACATCATATTTATTCGTTGTTACATTTTATGACTTTAGCAGAATGTAAGTTTCTTTGAAGGCAGGGACAATTGTTTTTGCCTTTGTATACCCAGACACCTAACACTTTGTCTTACTAATTTCTTGTTTCTATGGATATGACCTGTGATTTCATTGGTATTAGGAAATCCCACTAAGAAATCTCAACCTACAATTTCAATTCAGCCATTGCTCTATATACCAGAGTGATCCTGACTTTGACTAGTCAGTCAATCCATGATGATGTGTGACTGCTTATTTGACATATAATATGCATTTGATAAAAAGTTTGTTTAATTGAATTGAATTGAAAGTCTGGAAAATCATGAGTTGACTATAGATTTAAAAAATGAATATGAAGTTAACAAAAGAGAGTATTGGTAAATGGTGTATTTCTCGTCCTTTTTCCTTTATTTCTCCCAAAGAAGAAGGTACAACAACTTCTTATTAAGATCTATATAAATTCTTAACAAAATAAGCCTGAAGCCTTTGACTGACAATTTCTAATTTGACTAAGTTGAAGAAATAAATGAGTTCCTTGTAGTAAAAGTAGAGAATACTAGTTATAATTCCTACACACAAGTGGACTTTATTAAATTACAACTGTTTTAAAAAAACATGTGTCAGAAATGTTGTAACTCCATAGCTGAATTATAGTGTGGCCAATTGTAATATTAACAAGTTTGATTGAGATAAAAAGCAATTTTATTTCTAGGGAGGCATCTCAGTTCTCATATCTGGAGTGATTCAGTTCATTTCACCTTTGGACCATGTTCTCATTCACAAGATACTACAATAGTAATATTTAGAGATGATATAAAGTGTCACATGCCGTAATTCTAACACTTTAAACATTATCTTTGTTTTCACATATACTACCTCTAATCCCATAAGCACCATGTGTTGTAACCCTCCCTTACTGAGGTGTGAAGGCTAATGAGATGTCAGGACACAGCGCTTGGATTTGTTGCTTGGGTGGTCTCAAGTTAGACTCTTTGAAATCGATCTAATTAGAATTGCTCCAATTGAGGATTTTATTATGTGGAAGTGAGGAATAAAACTTTTAAATATTAAAGTTGGGTGAGAGTTGGATTTCAAGAGCTCTATAGGAACCAATGACCTAATTTGTGTAACTTTAGTACAGACACTAAACTTAGAATAAGATGTAGAACTTCTGACCTTACATTCCTTTGCTGTCAATGAGCAGCCAAGGCATTAATTAGCAGACCCCTACAAGGATCTTTTAAAGTTTGATTTATTGCATGATCATTTTGGTTCTTGTTCCTGGATTCTGTCAACATTACAAGTTGAGATTGAGTGAGAAATATTTCTCTTCCTTACCCTGAAGCCTAACAATGTGTACATGAAGATAGGTCTGGATCAATATGAATGAGGATTGTTTTCAGCAAAATTCCAGATTGCTAGTGACCAGGCTAGACCAGGATCCACTTTAAAATGTAAAAAGCAATTAAAATTTTCATTTGGGTTCAAATTTCATCTCACCCAATTTCAATACCCCTGTTTGAATGGTCTCATTTCTTTTTTTTTTCCTGTTCCTAGGCATAATGTGAAAAGTTGGGCATATTTGTCAGGCACAAAAGATTAAACAGATCGGTTATAGATATTGAGCTATTTTTCTATTCTACATGTCTCAGTGATAGAATTGGTCTTGTGCTGATGTATCTGATTCAGCTGCCTAAAAATGGTGTCAGAATGTTAGGCTCTTCCATTATCTATCTAGCTAGGTGGCAACCTTAGATAAGTTGTTTCACTTCTTTGTAGTTCATTTCCCTCTTTTCTGTAAAGCTAGGTCTCTGATTACTACAAATCTCAATTAGGTATATTATTCAAATTCACACTGCATATTTCCATTGGGCTGGAACCAATTAGCACATTTTGCATAATTATTACTTCTAATAATGTGGTTTTGAATGCATATAATTTCTCCGGGGAATTCATTATTCATGCTAATTGGGATCTAGCTATATAAAATTTTCTACTCCTTAAGGGTAGAGACAGTTTCTCTTTGTATCCCCAGAACCTAACATAGTGTCTTGCACATAATAGGTATTTAACAAATTTTTGTTGAATTGAATTTGGTCAGGTGCATCTGTAAAAGTAAGTTAACAATCCCTGCCTCATGGAGTGATTGTGTGGATGAAATAATGGGAAATAACTTTGAAATTTTCAAAACACAATGTAAAAGCTAGATGTTCTTATCCTTTGTATTATGGTAATACTGAATTTGGGGACAATTAGAAAGCTAAGATAGAATGGAATGATTCTGACCCCACAGATAGGGTTACTCTTAATCTAACATACAAAATTCAACTCAATTCAATCCAATGCAATAAAAATATGTTGAATGATTCACTGTGCCCAGAATTATTTTGCTCTTTTAGATCAAGCTTGTTCTTAAGAACAAGCTTGATCTAAAAGAGCAACATATATATGTATATATATATATATATATACATATATATAAATATGTATATAATTTTTGTTTTAGTGAAGGCCTGATAAATGTGCCATTAACTGACATAGAGAAATAAAAGATGTTTGTTTCACTTTGAAAATCAGCATTTAGGCTATACTAAATATTCTATGCCCTAGTGTAGGTCGTACTCACCTTTAAGTTGGAACAATAAGCACCCCATGAGAGAACTCATTATATTAATACTTTTTGGCATTCCCTGATTGATTCATTAAAGTATCAAATTGTGGTTAACTCAAAAATGAATTCATCTTTGTGCCTGAAGTATTTTCATTCTTATCAAACTGAAGATGAATTGTACTGAGATGATCATTAAATAGCTCAGAATGCCACCTTCAAGAAAGGTCATGAATTTGATTTAATTTAACAAACATTTTTATGTACCTTTTGTGAGCAGAGCATTGTGGTAAGTGCTTAGAAGGATAGAACCTAAAGGAAAGTAACAAGGATGATGAAAGGAAACACTTGAAGGAACTAGAGATATTTAGGCTGGAAAATTATATTCTATGCACCTAATTATATACATTTTCTCTCCCCCATTAGAACATGAACTCCTTGAGGGCAAGAACTATATTTTATAACATTAATTTTTAAACTTTGAGTTCCAAATTGTCTCCTTCCCTCCCCTGCCTACTATAAAAGCTAGAAATATGATACCTGTTATATAAATGAAGTCATACAGAACATATTTCCATGTTGCAAAAACCATTTTAGCTATGTTGCAAAAACAAAAAAAGCAAGAAAAATGAAGTGAAAAATATGCTTCAATCTGTACTCAGAGCTCATCAGTTCTCCCTCTGGATATGGATAGCAATTTTCATCATGAGTCCTTTGGAATTTTCATGGATCATTGTCTTGATTAGAATAGCCAACTCTTTCACAAATTATCATTAAAACACTGCTGTTGTTGCATAAAATGTTCTCCTGGTTATGCTCACTTCATTTTGCATCAGTTCATATAAGTTTTCCCAGATTTTCTGGAAACCATACTGCTCCTCATTTCTCACAGCAAAATAGTATTCCATCACAATCATAGACCACACCTTGCTTAGTCATTCCCTGATTGATGGGTATCCCCTCAGTTCCTGGTTCTATACCACCATAAAAAAGAGCTGCCATATTATGGAACTATGCCCAAAGGACACAAAACTGTTCATACCCTGTGATCCAGCAATACCACTACTAGGTGTGCAATCCAAAGAGATCATAAAAAAAGGAAAAGAGCACACATGTAAAAAGATATTTATGGCAGCTGTTTTCATGGTGGCAAAGATTTGGAAATTGAGGGGATGCTTGTTAGTTGGAGAATGGCTGAACAAGTTGTGGCATATGAATGTAATGGAATATTATTATTCTCTAAGAAATAATGAGCAGGCAGATTTCAGAAAAACATGGAAGGACTTATATGACCTTCTACTGAGTTAAGTAAGCAGAAGAACAAGGAGAAAATTGTTAACAGTAACAGCAACATTGTGCAAAGCATCAGCTCTGATAGACTTAGCTCTTCTAGCAATAAAATGTTCAAAGACAATTCCAAAATTGATGATCAAATATTTTATCCACATCCAGAGAAAGAACTATTCAGTCTGAATACAGATGGAAGCATAAAATTTTCTCTTTTTCTTTCTTTTTTTTTTTTGTTGCTTTCTCTTTCTTGTGGTTTTTCCCTTTGGTTCTAATTCTTCTTTCACAACATGGCTAATGTAGAAAAATACTTAATATGATTATAAAGTATAGCCTCTATCAAATTGCATGTTGTCTTGGGGAGAGGGGAGGAGAGGTAGAGGAAAATGTGGAACTCACAATCTTATAAAAGTAAGTGTTGAAAGCTAAATATAAATTTAAAAAGAAAACAATTTTAAAAGAGCTGCTGTAAATAGTTATGTATGTATAGGTCCTCTTTCCTTTCTTTTGCTCTCTTTAGGAAAGAGATTAAATAGTAGTATTGATGGGACAAAGGGTATGCACTGTTATATCACCCTTTGGGCATAATTCCAAATTATTCTCCAGAATGGTTGACCTGTTCACAACTTCAGAAAGAAATCTTTCTGATTCCAAAGTTAGCTCTCTATCTACTAAGCCATGTGATTTCACTTGACTCAGTGTAAAGAAATTTAAACTTCCAATACTTTAATCACAGCATTGATGTGAAGTGAGCAGTAAGCTCATGTAGAGAGTAGAGAAATATCCAAACAGTCCCCATCCACAAAGGCCCTACAATCAAGGTAGGTAAAAAAGACACACCTTTGAAAAGCTAAATAAAGGATAAATGTGTCACAAAACTATGGTGCATCATCATCATTTAGTAAGGAGTTGATAGTCTCTTTGTGCTAGAGGCAGCTAAGCCTGGAAGTAGGAAGATCTGAGTTCAAATCCAGACACAGACACTTACTAATGTGTAAACATGGGGAAGTCACATCCTCTATTTGCCTCATTTTCTTCATCTGCAAATGGGGACAATAGCACTTACCTCCCAGTGTTTTTATGAAGATCAAATGCAATATTAATTGTAAAGTGTTTAGCACAATGCCTGCCACATAGTAGGCATTTGTTGTAGTCACTGTTACTAGAAGCAACTAGGTGAAGCGGTGGTTAGGATGTCAGACTTGAAGACCAAAATACTTGAGTTGAAATCCTGATTCACACACAACCATGTGACCCTAGAAAAATCACTTGACATCATCTAGCCTCAATTTCAGCTTCTATTAAACGGAGATAATTATATCATCCATCTGATGGGGTTAATGTGAGAATCAAATGAGATTACTTCTATGAAGCATTTTGCAAATACTAAAATGATATAAAAATGCTATCTGTTATAATATTGCCCTAGTCAAAATACCTCTGAATTAGTGACCAGTTTTGAATGGTACAGCTAAAGAAGGACATTGATGAGCCAGGTTGTATCTAGAGGAGGATAGTCAGGATAGCACAGGGTCCTGAATCCATGTTTGTAAAAGTATCAACTGAAGGAAGTGGATATGGTTACTTGGAGAAAAGAAAACTGATTAAGGAACTGGGGAAATGATACCCATGCTCAAGTATTTGATGTGCTGCCATGAAAATAGGTGGAAGGGTAGATTTCTTTCTATTCAGCCATAGAGGCCTGAAGTAGGAGCAATGAGTGGAAGGTTCAAAGAGATCTATTTAGAGCTGATGTCAGGAAAAACTTGCTGGAAATTACAGCTGCCCCAAACTATCTAGAGGTATGCCTCTAGAAATAGTAAATTCTCTGTCCTTTAAGGTTTTAGAGAAGAAGCTGAGTGATGACTTGGGCACATTTAATAAAGATTATCTTCATGTATGAATTGTGATCCCTTTTGACTCATAAATTCCATGATTCTTTGATTCTCTAGGGGAAGTGTGAGGTTACACAGTCACCTGCCAAATGAGGAACAAGACTTCAAATGAAATTTATCAAAAAAAATAAAAAAATTAAAAAAAAAAACCAAACTTTGATTTTTGCTTTCTGGACTACAAATTCGAATCTTTGCTCATTTACATCATTGATATGCAAGACACAGTTAGCACAACAAACTATGCAAATATCAGGAAGGAAGAAATAAGCCCAGACAGAGAATATCAGAGGCAGGAGCTAACTTAATTAAAGCACTTTCAATCATATTGTGGTGTTTTTGTATGTACTCTGAGCTAATGCTCTATGTGACCAACTTGATGAGAACAGTGAATCGTGATTACAATGATATTTGCAATGCAGCAAATGGAAACAGATTACGATTTATCAATTAAGTCATGGAAAGAAAATAGCATCACTGTCATTTTTCTACTTTATTTTTTCTTAACTAATAAAAATGCTAAATAATTAAGAACTTAGTAAATATTTGGGATGAACAAAATATTTATTATTATGCAAAATCAAATATAAAACAAAAGCAGTTGTTACAACAAAGGATTAAAGTTGGGACATGGAGTTTCAGCTGGAAGCTTTCTTTGCTGTCTGCTGGAGGTGAAGAGAATTCAAGTATCTGAAGGTAACAGGATATAGCGATGAAAGCCAAGTTCCAAAATCATCTGCTTTACAGTCATATCTAGAAAGGTCTTTTGAAATCACTAATGCCCCTCTCATTTTATAGTTAAAGAAAAAAAACAGATACACAGTTAACTAGCAGAGTCTGGACTAGAATCCTGGGTTTCTGTCTACAAAGATGCTCTTCCTTTCTGCCATCCTTCAGACATCCTCTCACAAGTGAAAGATTTGTCCAAGTTCATGAGGAGTCAGTCCTTGCTCTGTATCCTGTATCATAAAGGGCTGTGGGAAAGTTTCAAACACTTACTTCTTCCCCACCTTGAAGATCCATTGCATGATATAGGTAGCTGGTGTATATTTGTACCCATTCTGACTAAATAAGAATTAAGAATCAAGAAGAATAATTACAGGAACAAAAGAGAAATAACTTTTGTATTTGAGTAGAGTGTTGAGAGATTCTGGAGGTCATTTTCTTTCATAGGGTTTGGAATGGGGTTTTAGGCTCCTCTTGAACTCACATTTATCCTCTCAATTCAACTGAACAAATCTTTGTTGAACATTTACTATACATTCATCAGTATCATAGGTTTTAAAGAAGTAGAGAATGCAAAATATAACATAGTCCCTGCCTTCAAGGAATCTACAATCTAGTTATAACCTAGACTTTTGAAAAAAACAGGAATATATTTGGTACCATGCAATCAACAAATAGTTATTGATTATAGACCATGACAATAACATTGAATACTAGTTAGCATTCATATGGGATTTTATGTTTTTCAAATTGCTCTACATATGTCAATGATCTAGGGTGGTAGGTGCTATTGTTATCCCTTTGTATAAATGAAAATACTATCATGGAGATAGGTGGCAGAATGGATAGAGTATCAGACTTAAAATTAGGAAATCCTGAGTTCAATTCTGACCTCATACAATTTCTACTTAGTGTGTGACTCTGGACAAGTGACTTAATTTTGTGCCTCAGTTTCCTTATCTGTAAAATTAGGATAATGATAGCATCTATCTCCAGGGTTGCTGTGAGGATTAGTGAGATAATATTTGTAATGCTATTTATAAATCTTAAATTTCTCTACAATATTAGGAATTATTATTATGTGGAAGGTTGAATGCCTTGAGTTCATAAAGGGAAATTACATATAGATTCTTTTCCTTTTTCCCCAAGATGATTAGGGGCAAAGGGAAAGTAACTATATGTTCTAAAATATTTATAGCAGTGCTCTTTGGGATGGCAAAGAACTTGAAATTATGGAGATGCCTGTCAGTTGGGCAATGGCTGGACAAGTTGTGGTATATGATTTAGATGGAATACTGCTGTTATAAGAAATGATGATATTAGAAAAACATGGATTGACTTGTACAAAATAATGAAAAGCAAAATGAGCAGAACCAAGAAAATATCGCATACAGTAACAACATTGTTCTAAGAGCAAATTTGAATGAATAATTTATTTTGACTATTATAAATACTGAAATTAACTACAAAGAACATTTGAAAGAAGATCCTATCTGCATTCAAAGAAAGAACTGATAAACAGAATAATGCATAGAATGGTATATGTGTGTGTGTATGTATAAACATAGTTGTGTCTAATGATAGCCATCTCTACAGTACTATATATTTAAAAGGAAAAGCAAGTTGTACATAATAGATTTGTAGTTTCACATAGAATCATCTTTTTTTTCTATTCTACTGTGTTCTGGAAATGTTTGTTTTATTTATTAAGTTCAGAATAAAATAATTTAATTTTTAAAAATACTAAAATTCCTACCTTCAAAGATCTTTTAAGGTAACTGACAAAAAGATGTGTATGAAGTAAACAATATATAACAAAACTAGGCAGTATAAGATTAACTGCCAAGTGAATAGTTGAAATAATAAGTAGTAAGAAAAACTCAGAAAGAAGATAATTTTAGCTTAGAGTAATCAAGGATGGCTTTATGGAAAGGGTGAACTAACAGAAGTAACTGTTATGTTATGTCCTCTTGTCTCTGGATTACTTTTGGGGTCATGTTTTCCATTCTATTTCCCTCATCCTATTTGTTTGTTTGTTTGTTTGTTTGTTTTAAAGAAGGACATAGGGACCAGATCTGTGATAGATCTGTAATAGGATCTTGGTAAAGAACTTCCTTCACCAATACAAGCCAGCAGTTTTTTTATTACTATTGTCTTGAAGAGGATTTTGTAGTTAGTCTAAGAGGTGAGAGGCAGTCATTTTTTCAGAGCAATAAAAGGTACTTTCTGCATGAACAAGTGAAGGGATATATAACTGTTAGCCACTGGAGTTTATTGAGTGGAGAAGTGACATGGTCAGATAAATACTTTGGGAAAATCACTTTGGCACCTGAATGGAGGATGGATGGGAATGGGGAGAAATTTGTGGCAAGCACATCCACTAGCAGGTGATTACAATAGGTTTATGTATGTGTGTGTGTATTTATGTATATATGGATGTATACATACAGTGTTCCAGAAGTCTTTGTGAAATTTTAAGCTCTTGTATATAGACAAAGGAATAAAGATGCAGATGTACATGTAAATATAGATTTAGATATACTCAGATGGCTCTAAGACTAAGATTTTGGAATACCTGAACAAAGTTCTTCTACATATACAGGTGATCCCATTCCATCCCATTTGCTTACTATCGTCCCATATTTCTCCTCCATTTTGTGACCAAACTCCTTGAGAAATTTATCTACAATAGGTATACCGATTTATTTTCCTCTCATTCTCTTCTTAATTCACTATATTTTGGATTCAGACCTCATCATTCAACCAAAATCAAATCATTGTTTTTATTCTGCTCTACCTGTACTTGTGGAATTATTCTTTTCTTCTGGATTTATCTCTTGATGTTCTCTGAACCATAATGTTTCTTCAGTACTTTCAAATTTTTTCTTCTCTTTACTCAAATCTCCACCTTTATTTCTTGCATTGGGATTTTGTGCCAGAAACGGATTGTTCCCATCATACTCTTGACTGAAGTGGGCAACCCCTACCTGATCCTGTCATTTCTGCATTCTGAATGCTAGCTATCATTGCCCTGCCACAGTGTTGGATGGAGTGACTAATTCCTAGTTTCTCTCCCTAATCTGTGTTTCCATACATAGATTATGACTTTATCTTCTCTTGGTTCAATGTGAGTTCTAGTCTGGTCATTTTTGTTCACTCTTTCTCCTTGTGTGATCACCAAATGAACACTACTAAAGGAATTATAGACACTAACTTGATATTTGAGAGCATACTGACTTAATGACTCCCAGAGGACTGCAGGTACCTCTGCTTCATCTCAACCCCTTTGAGACATTAAATAAAAGAAGAAAGATCAAGAAGGATTTACTATTTCTTTTCTTTGGAGTACTTTAGAAAAGGAACTATTAAAACTAAGAATAACCTACCCAGCACAACTGAAAACGGTGTTGGAGAGGAGGAAGACAGACATTTTAAAAATAGACTGCTTTCAAAAGCATTATATAAAAGTACAAAAAAAAGCATACCTGATAAAAAAGACCAAAGCAGAATAGAAAATTTGACATTCAAACATAAGATTCAAGAAAAACATGAAAAGGGAAATATGAAAGGGAAATCATAAGAGACTTAATAATGTTTAGCTGTTTACATTCCTATATGAGAAAAATGTTACCTGTTATTCCAAAGAGCATTATTATTAGGGAAGTTAGGAAGAGTCTACATAGACAAAGAACATGTATGTGAAATAATTATATTGACATGATCCAAAAACAAAATGAAAGTTGAGAAAGAGGAATATCCTGGGAGAAGAGGAAAGGTACAGAATGAAATGAGAAAAATTATATCACATAAAAGGAAGAACTTTAATAGTAGAAGGTAAAATTGGAGGATGGCAGGCAACTCTTGAATTTCATTTTCATTAGAATTAATTCAAAGAGAGAGGTAGATAGATAGATAGATAGATAGATAGATAGATAGACAGACAGACAGACAGACAGACAGACAGACAGACAGACAGATAGATAGATAGATAGATAGATAGATAGATAGATAGATAGATAGATAGATAGATAGATAGATATTCACTTGGATAAAGAAATCTATGTTACACAACAGGGAAGTAGGAGTAGTAGAAGGATATAAGAAGGGGGAAGAGTGAGAAAAAGAAAGGTGGATCAAGAGAAACAGCAGTCGGAATAAAACATACTTTTGAAAATGGGCAAGGTAAAACAGATAACAGAGTGGGTTAGAAATCAAAATCCAACAATAAATAATAAGCACACTTGAAGCAGACACAGAGAGAGTAAAAATAAGGGATTGGAGCAAAATCTGCTGATTGTCTTCCAGGAGCTAAAACTGTAAAGTAAGAAGTAAGTTGCTCTCATTCTCCCTTATTGATCTCTGAAAGACCAGAAAATGTTGCCCCAAGACAAACTCTGGATCAGCTGAGCCAGCAGAAAGACAGGGTAGAGCAGTCTTATAGCCCAGAAAGCTGGGGGAAAGGGAAAGGGAAAGGTCCCTCTTGCTCTGGTGAAAGAGGAGCAGTACAGAATAGGAGGCACCCCAGCAAGCCACATCTCAGCAAAGCAGAAGGAAATCCTGAGCACCAGGTGAAAGGAGAGAGTGAATAGAATAAATGGGGGTAGGGGAAATAAGATGGAGGGAAATTTAGCAATAGTAACTGCAAAAAACAGAAATTGAAACAAGTTTCTGTGATAAAGACTCATTTCTCTAACATATAGAAAACTGTCAAATTTATAAAAATAAGATCCATTCTCCAACTGATAAATGATCAAAAGATATAGTCAGTTTTCAGATGAAGTAATTGAAGTTATCTACAGCCATATAAAAATATTTTAATTCACTATTGCTTAGAGAAATTCAAATTAAAACAATTCTGAGGTACTACCTCATACCTATTAGTGAAAAGGGATTATACTGGGAGAAAAGGAAAGGAGGAGGCAGATAAGGATAAATTACATCACATGAAAGGCACAAAATATCTATTGGTTGTTGTCTTATGTTCTTGAAGAGGACTAAAATGACATCACTGTGCTAGAGTAAAGTTTCAGTGTGTCTGACTGATCAGACTGATCAGAATGCTCTACCACAGGTTGGGTATAAGTAGTCTATGTGACCATTTGGAGTGGATACTCTAAATCTGGGCATCCTGCATTTCCTTTGAACTGTCTCAATTCTGCTTTGCTCATAGAGCACAGTATCTTCTCTGATGTTGGCACATCATGCTGAGCAGTCCTGTGCCGGTGTCCCCCTTGTCACACAGGCAATTTCAAAGTTCTTGAGAGAGCCTTTGATAGTGTACTTGTATCACTTCTTCTGACCACCATGTGAACACATGCCCTGTGTGAGTCCTCAGTAGAGGGAAAGAGGGAGATAGACGAGCATTGTTACTATTTAGTACTGTTGCTGTAGCGTTTAGTATTGTTACTATTTAGTATTGTTACAGTTACTATTTAGTATTGTTACTATTTAGATAAATAGTAAAGAAATAAATAAACAAAATACTAAACAGTAACTGCTTCTCTTTTGGCCAGGAATCCTAAATATCTTACCCCACCTGTTTGTTTGGAGTTTTGTGTTTGTTTATTTGCTTTTATTAAAGGAGCAATCCCTTCAGTAACTGCTTAAAGAGGCTTATTCACTGAATGAGCTTTATCTCACTCAAAGTGAGAACCTGAAAAGTCTTAGTCTAAAATGGCCAGGATTTCCCATTGTATCCTGGGCCATCTCCAGTCATCCTAATGAATATCTGGCCACTGAACCCAGATGAATGGAGGAGAAAGTGAGGCTGGTAGACTTGCACAGCCCTCCCTCACTCAAATCAAAGTCAACTGTAAGCCATGTCATCATCTCCCTCATGTCATGGTCATCAAATTTGGCCCAAAGAGGAAATAACATAATCATTTAGGTATAGAAATCTAATTTATCCTATAGAAAATGCAAGGAGGAAAAGGAAAGAAAAGGGAGGGGGGTTGATAGAAGTAAGGGAATAAGTAGTAAGATAAAATGGGAAGAAAAAGGAGAAGGCTGATAGAAAAGAGAGCAGACTGAGGGAGATGGTGGGCAAAAGCAAGCTCTAGTGAAGAGGAAAAGGGAGAGAGGAGAGAGAAAAGCATATATGGGGGGGGGGAGTAATGGGATGGAGAGAAAGATACAGATAGTAATCATAATTGTGAATGTGAATGGAATGAACTCTCCCTTAAAACAGAAGCAGGTAGCAACAGAAGCAGATAGCAGAGTGGATGAAAACCATAATCCTACAACATGCTTTTATTTTTTATAAGAAACACATTTGAAGCAGAGGGATATACACAGAGTAAGCATAAAAGACTGGTGTAGAATATATTATGCTTCAGCTGTAGTAAAAATGGGGGAAGGGGTGTGTAGAATCGTGATCTCCTGCAAAGCAAAAGCAAAACTAGATCTAATTAAAAGAGGTAAGTAAGAAAACTACATCATCATAATAGGTACCATAGACAATAAAGTGTTGGGGTCTAAGCTCAGTTTTCACGTGAACGGTTTTGGGCAGGTAAAAGTGAGGGCTTCTAAACCTCAGTGCTCTCACGAGGCCCCCCAGGGAACAGCTGGGAATTGAGGCGTGAAACATGAGCTATCTTGTGTCTTTCCACTTCTTCTCAGTGGAAAACTTTCTGGGGAGAGCATCCCACCCTTGAGATTGGTCCGTGGTCTGAGCACACCTGTTGTTAATTAGTGTGCAAACTATGAGGCTGGGAGAGCTTAAGTAGGGACAGGAAAGCCTGAGGGTTTTTTCTTGCTGTGGGGTCCCCTCCGGGGGTCCCTCCCTTCTTCTGCTCCATCCTCTTGCTGTATGATCTTTGCCCCTTGGGAGGAGGAGGGTTCCTTTCTCCTGGGGAAGAACTCGCCCTGCATATGGATACGTAACTAAGACCCTGAATAAGGCCTAACCCTTGTTTGACTCTGGAAAGTCTCTTCTCTCAATACGTTTATTTGGATGGCCACTGAAGACCTGTGAAAGGTAAGAAGACTTGGGTAGCCCATCGGCCTCTAGATCAAACAATAAAGCAATGTCATTACTAACCCTATATGCATTAAGAGATATGACATTCAAATTCTTAAAGAAATTAAGGGAGTTTCATGAAGAAATAGATAACAAAACAATACTAGTGGGGGAACTCAACCTCCTACTGTAAGAACTAGATAAATCTAAACACAAACTAAGAAAGAGGTTAAGGAGATAAATAGAATTTTAGAAAAGTTAGATATGGTAGATCTGTGGAGAAAGCTGAATGGCAATAGGGAAGAATATACTTTTTCTCAGTGGTACATGCCACCTACACAAAAACTGACCACAATTTAGGGCATAAAAACTTCACAGTTCAATGCATAAAGGGAGAAATAATAAATGCATTCTTTTCAGATCATGATGCAATAAAAAATTACATATAAAGAGGGCCATGGACAGAAAGACTAAAAATAAATTATTAATTAAAGAATCTAATCCTAAAAACTGAGTGGGTCAAGCAACACATCACAGAAACAAACAATAACTTCATCCAAGAGAATGACAATAATGAGATAATGTACCAAAACTGAAGGGATTCGGAGAAAGCACTTCTTAGGGCTAATTTTACATCTCTAAATGTTCAGATGAGTAAGATAATGAAAGAAGAGATCAACGAATTGGGCAGGCAACTAAAAAAGCTAGAAAAAGAACAAGCTAAAAATCCCCAATTAAAAACTAAATTAGAAATTCTGAGAACCAAAGGAGAGATTAATACAATTGAAATTAAGAAAACTATTTAAGTATAAATAAAACTAAGAGCTGGTTTTATGAAAAAAAATAAAACATAAAACTTTGGTTAATTTGATTTAAAAAAAAAACAAAACAATTACCAGCATCAAAAACAAAAAGGGTGAAATCACCACCAATGAAGAAGAAATCAAAACAATGATTAGAAGTTATTTTGCCCAACTGCATGCCAATAAATTTGACAATATTAGTGAAATGGATGAATATTTATGAAAATATAAATTGTCCAGATTGACAGAAAAGGAAATAAAATACTTAAATAACCCCATTTTAGAAAAAGAAATTGAACAAACCATCACTGAACCCTAAGAAAAAATTTCCAGGGTCAGATTGATTTACAATTGAATTCTATCAAGCATTTAAAGAACAATTAATTCTAATACTGTATAAATTATTTGGAGAAAATAGGTGAAGAAGGAGTCATAGGAAAATCTTTTTATGACACAAATATGGTGCTGATACCTAAACCAGCAACAGCCAAAAAGGAGAAAGAAAATTATAGACCAATTTTCCTAATGAATATAGTTGCAAAAAATTTTAAATACAATATTAGGAGATTGCAGCAATTTATCTCAAGGATTATATACTATGACCAGGTAGGATTTATACTAGGAAGGCTGGGCTGGTTCTATTAAGAAAACTGTCAGTATAATTGACTATATCAATAGCAAAACTAACAGAAACAACATGACTACTTCAATTGATGCAGAAAAACTATTTGACAAAATAGAACCGCCATTCCTGTTAAAAAACAAAACAAAACACTAGAGAGTATAGGAATAAATGGAGTCTTCCTTAAAATGATAAGTATGATCTACCTAAAACCATCAGCAAGCATTATATGCAACAGGATTAAGGCAGAAGCATTTCCAATAAGATCATGGGAGAAACAAAATGTTCATTATCACCAGTGTTATTTAATACAGAATCTATCAGAAATGCTAGCTTTAGCAATGGCCATGGGTAGGCCATGTCAATATAATAACTGTAACAATTCTACTTAATTTACTAATTCAGTGTAATACCAAACTACCAAAAATCATTTTATAGAACTAGAAAAAATAATACCAAAATTCATCTGGAAGTGCAAAAGGTCAAGGGTGTCAAGGAAGTCAATGAAAAGAAATAGTGAAGGAAGTCCACCTGGCAATGCCATGTTTCAAACTACATTATATAGGTGGTCATCTGGTACTGTCTAAGAAAAATGTGGTGGATCAGTGGAATAGATTAGGTACATAATAAACAGTAGTAAATGACCATAGTAATCTAGTATTTGATAAGCCCAAAGATCCAAGCACTAGAGCAAGAATTCATTGTTTACAAGACAAAATTGCTGGAAAAACTGGAGAAGAGCTTGTCAGAAACTAGGCATAAACCAATATTTCACATGATATGCCAAAATAAGCTAAAATGGGTATGTGATTTAGACATAAAGGGTGACAGATATTATAAGCAAATTAGGTGGAAATAGAAAATTGTACCTGTCAAATCTATGAATAATGGGAGAATTTATTACCAAAGAAGAAATAGAAAGGATTGTGGAGAGCAAAATGGATAATTTTTATTACATTAAACATAAAAGCTTTTATACAAACAAAACTACGGCCAAAATGAGAAAACAGGAAACTGAAAATACGTTTTATAGTGAGTTTCTCTAATAAAGGCCTCATTTCTCAAATACATAGGAACTGAATTAAATTTATGAATAAGAGATATTCTCAAATTGATAAATGATCAAAGCATATGAACTAGCAGCTTTCAGTAGAAGTATTCAAAGTTAAACATTGTCATGAAAAAATGCCCAAATCACTATTGATTAGAAAAATTCACATTAAAACAATTCTAAGTTACCACTTTATACCTGCCAGATTGGCTAATATGACAGAAAAGGAAAATGACACATGTTGGAGGAGATGTGGGAAAATTAGGGAACTAATGCATTGCTGGTAGACGTGTGAATTGGCCCAATTACTCTGGAGAACAATTTGCCCAAAGGGCTATAAAATTGTGAATACTCTTTAATGCAGCAACACCATTTCTAGGTCTATATCCCGAAGTGATCAAAGGAAAAGGAAAAAAAAAACCAGTATGAACAAAAAAAAAGCAGCTCTTCTAGTGATGGCAAAAATTGGGAATTGAGGGGATGCCCATCAATTGGGGAGTGACTGCACAAGTTGTGGTCTATGATCATGTTGGAATATGATTGTGTTAGAAAAAAAGATGATGATGATGGTTTCAGAAAAATCTGGAAAGGAGGTTTGTGTAACATTGTCAGGCCTGCTCTTTAGAAGGATTGCTTTGAAAACTAAGTGAATAATGGCCTAATGTGGATAGAGACTTGAGGAAGAGAGATCAGGTATGTATATGTATATGTATATGTATATATATGTATATGTATATATATATATACATATACATGTGTATATATGTATATACACACATATATATATATATCTTTGCCCTTATTGACTTTCTGTTTTTATTTTATGTTTACCTAATATAAAATCCTTTGGAGTAGTTATTGCTTCATTTTTTTGTGCATTTATCCCTAGTGCTTCACATAATACCCAACATATAGAAATACTTAACAAATATCTGTTAATTGGTGAATTTAGTGATACTTAGTGATGTTTTCTAGACAATTTTTATCAAAGCATTTCCATTCCTCAGACCCCTTCACTTCATCCTACTTCCCCTCCCAAAATAATTCTGAGTCAGCTAAACAAAGACTGCAATGTTTAATCACATGAGCTCCCTCTTGTGGTTCTGAAAAAGCATGAATCCCCTGGAAAATATGCTCCCAAACTGCATTTAACAGAAGAATTTGTATTGAATGTTAAGTATGTACAAATTGAAAATTAACTTTGTAATGTTTCCATGGTGAGATACCATTTTGGTCTCATTATTTATAAAAAGTGAATTTCTTTGATCAATACTAGAAGTAACAATTGTACTGTGAAGGTTTAATGGACTTTATATGAATTCTTAAGCTTGTAATGCAGTTTTGATGCTAGAGAAAATTGTTTTTCTCTCTCCCAAAAGCAGAGAATTTTCTTCAGTTATCCATACTAAGCAATTTCCTCCTGATTTTTGTTTTGTTTGTTTTGCCTTTGTATTCCCAGTAGCTAGCACAGCATCTTCTTAATAAATATGATCTTAATAAATGCTTGGCCAATTGAATTGAATTAAATGAAATCATGCACACATGCATGGAATTTGCAAATAAGATGCAAATTTCAAAAGAATTTTATTTTGGAAACAGATGCCTCTATCTCTTGCAAAGTGAAATAATCATGGATATAAATATCCTTCTTCTACCCTAAATTTGTTAAGTGTTAAAATGAGTATTCAACTTGGAAATTTTGTATTTAAAGTCCCAACTGATTCATTCAATTTAACTTAATGGTGATTAAGTGCTTGCCATGCTAGGCCCTGGGTATATAGAGATGAGATAAAAATAAAGTCCCTTCCTTCAGGAGCTTAAGCTAATAGGTTTGTAAGCTAAGACATATACACAAATAGTTATGATTTAATACAGAATGGACAAAGCACTATGATGCATCTTACAAGGAAGACATCACTTTCACCAGATGAGACAGTAATAGATTAGGTAAAGCGTTGTAGAGAAAGTAGCCCTTCTGTTGGGCCTTGAAGGCATTTCAATAGACAGAAATAGATAAAATGAGAGTGAAGGAGGTCCATCTTATGAATGGGGTGAGGGGATAATGTGAATAAAGGAATAGAGAAGAGAGAGGTGAGATGAGAACAGAAAACAATGGGTCCACATAGGCTTAAAATGAAGTCAGTAAGGGAAACAAGGCTGATGAGTTAGGCTGAAGTTTGATCCTGGAAGGTTTTGAATGGTAGAATAAGAAATTTATACTTTCCTGAGTAGGCAATGAGAAATCATTTAAACAGAATTGAGTTTATGAGTAGAACAGTAAGATAATTAGTGTGGTACCTTAGGAAGGGGTGGTATATGTGCAACTGATATCTCTAAGGCAAAATGAATAGGATTGGGCTCTTCTGGAATGATAATATTAATAACAACTTAAATAATAGAATTTCTTATTATTGCAAAACCCTTTTCATATACATTACCCCTATTTGACCCTTACAATATGTGATTTTTATTAGATATTACCCCAATACATGTATCTGAAGACAGTGAAATGTATAGATATTTTGTGATATAGTAAGGGGTAGAGTATTGGCTAGAATCCAAGTCTTCTAACTCCAAGTTCAATCCTATTTCTCCTAACCACTTTAAAGTCCACAGATTCATTATTATAAGCAATACTTTGCCCTCCACAGTCTTTTCTGAATATCCCCAGTTATATAGTACTCCATACTTCATCCTTCACAAGGGATTCTGGGATTTGTGATTGAGTAGGTATTTCCCACAAGGAAACACAAGTGCCTGTACCAGAAACTACAGGCCATATGTTTAGCAAAATAATGAGAATCACACTCCCTCTTTTCTGTAGAAATTCATTGTTTGGAATACTAGCTAGCTCATTTCTTTTTGGTTCTAAATTCACATGTCATATGGAATTATCCTTTGCATATTGTTTTAAGACTTACAAATCACTTTTGTCACAACAATCCTGTGAAATCAGACGAGAAATTATAATTTTCCCCCTTTTTTGCAGAAGAGAAAACTGAGGTTCATGGATACCCCACTACTAATTAAGTTGATTTAAGCCAGGTCTCCTGCTTCCACAAAAGCAGGTAGTACAGAACGTCCCCTCTGTATCCTGAAGCATTATCTAACACGAAATACAGTTTTCGAAAGAAATTTAAAAATTGTAAAGTACTGTACAGGCACAAGTGCCTCAAGTTCCTTCTGTTTAAGAGTCAACACACTTCAATAAAACAAACAAACATAAAACACTGCACTTAGGGTCAGAGGACCTGGGTTTGAAATCTGACCTTGCTAATTAGGATCTAGGTAACCTTGGGCAAATCAATGAATCTTCTTAGTCCTCTGTTTAAAAGGACTTTTAAGATCCTTTCCAACTTTAAATCTAAGATCCTAAGAATGTTTAATCTTAGGTTTATTTTCCTTATGGTAAGAGATCATAAAATAAACTGTACTCATACTCAAAAAGACCATCATTCAAGTCCTTCCTCTGATGCATACTGGTTTTGTTTCCCTAGGCAAATAATTCATGGTCTCAGTACCCCCCAAGAATCTCCCTAAGTACGTAAATTACAGAAAATCTTCATTGGTACAGGGACTCTTTCCCTTCTACTAGGAACTGCCTTCATTTATAAAATTATGATATTTTCTTCATTAAGCAAGAAAGTATCAAGAGATGATTATTCTATGTATACAACCACTTATAAATTCAGCCTTGGGATCAGGGTATCCATACATTGGATGACCATTGGATTGAGAGACAGACAGAGAGACAGACAGACAGGCAGGCAGGCAGAGACAGAGACAGAGACAGAGACAGAGACAGAGACAGAGAGAAAGAGAGAATCTGGGCTTTGTCTGAGGGCCGTTGCTGGGGCTCTCTCTTTCCAAATCATATTCATTGTATGAATAGGAGGTTCAACAGTTTAGAAAACAGAGCTTCAAATTCACTGACATAAGCAATTGAAGTGAGTTGCTATCCATTTTCAAAGAGGACCCATTGTGTTGAGAAGCAGGTATTTATTTTTTCCTTATAAGGGAGTCAAAGTTGATGAGGGGTGAAATGTGAAGGAATCTCTTTAGCAAGTTTACAAGAGTCTTTCAGATTTCATATTGGCCAGATAGGAAGCTTTCAATAGCTTGTTAATTGTGCAGTTTTCAAAAATCCAGGATCCCAGTCTTTATTTATTTAACAAGGGTTCATTAATTTTGTACAACACACATTAGTAAGGATTTGCTCTGAAGTAGAACCTATCTACTTAATACCACTTAAAAAGTCATACCTTCTGCATAATAGCCTCTTGTACTAGTTTCATTTTTAAAAAACCCAGATACTATCTCAGTACCATTTAGCACAAACATTTTATGATAAACCAAGAAACAAACAACCTTCTCAGTTAGCAGTTAATGAATCAAAGTTTAAGATGACAGATAGATTCACTGAGGCAAAATAGTTAATTAACATCCAGACAAAAATTAATCTTGCATTTCTGGCATAAACAAGTCTTATATATCCAGTTTACTTGCTCAGATTCTGAGGGTTTTTTCCCCCTCTCTTCTACCTCTCTGGGCATCATCAGATCTCTTAATATATCATGTCAGAGTAGCCTCATAATTTTAATCTAATTTTAAAAAACATCTTCAGCTTACAAGACAAAAAAAAAAAACAGCTCCCTGTCATTAATTTTTCTTCTGTAAACTCACTGGCAGGGAAAGAGGAAAAACACCCTCCAACATCAACTTCTGTGGCCTCTCTGATTTTGAATGCTAATTGAATCAGAAATTTGTTTCTTAAAGTAAGCACATTAATTCCAAATGTTTATTTAGTTCAAATTGTTTTGCTTGTCAGGTAGACCAGTGCCGTGAAGAATTAAGTTATAGTTGGCAGTCCCAATTATCGAGGAGTTTTTAATGGCAATCATCCTGTAGTTGCTTGCCATAGTACTATACTGATTCATCATTTCCTTACAACATTTTAAATATTAGCTAATAATATAACTATGTCAACAGTTGTGATGAATCTATACCTGAACAGTCATCACATTATATGCTTTCTAGCCACACTTACCCAGTCACTTTTTCCTAATTTGTTCTCCAATTATCACATTTCCTCTGGAGAGAACACTGTCATGCTCTCCCTGAGAAATAGCATCTATTTGTTATTTTCTGTCATTGGCCTATTTGCTACAGGAAGACTGTCTGCTACAGTGAATGTCTACATTTAACAGCTATTGACAAAAAAACCCTTCTAAAATTTTGTTTCAGTGCTGTGTTGCCACAAGGTTGACTTTTTTCTTAACCTAATACTAAACTTCTTTCATGACTCTTAACATAATGGAGTGTTTTTTTCCAAAAAACAGATTTCAATTACATGAATCAAGTATAAAACCAGAAATACTGCTTAGAATCTCACTTTTCATAATGATGGTGGTGAATTTGAATCTTTATTTAGAGATTTATTTTGCAGATACAAGCAGACCTTCAACTAATCAAAAGCCATTTTCAGTGGCTCCCTGAGACCAGATCTTTCTTTTTCATATTTGTACCCTAGCACTTAATACAGTGTCTGATAGTAAGCACTTAATAAATATTTATTGAATTGAATTAATACAGACTATAGCTCAGGAGAATATGTGGGTTGGATAATTAGATCTGAGAAGTATCTGCATAAGGATGACTGCAAACTTGGGATATGATGTAGTCACCAAGCCAGCTAGGATGAAGTGAGGATAGAAAAGAGACATCCAGATCCAGATCCCTGAATGGCACCCACACTTAGTGGGAATTACCTGGAAGAATTACCTGGCATATGAAATGAGTAGGAGTATTTGGAGAGGAAAAGAACTGGGAGAGGGCAGTGTCTCAAAACCTAGAGAGAAAGGAGGGACTATCCAAGAGAAAAGGGTATTTGATAGAGTCAAAGTGTGCTGAAAGATTAAGAAGGATGAGAAAAAGAGAAAAGTGATCAGATTCAGCAATTAAGAGAACACTGATAACTTTGTTAAGAGCTGTTTCAGTTAAAAGATGAGGTCAGAAAACAGATTGTAGAAGACAAGAAATGGAGTCGAAAAATATAGGTGGCTTTCTCAAGGAGTTTAACCATGAGACAGAAAACAGATAGACTGGCATCTGTCAAGGATAGTTGGATGAAGTGAGGGTTGTTGTTTTGGTTTTATTTTGTTTTATTGTTGTTTTTAGGATGAGAGAGATATGAGCTATTTGCAGGCAGTTGGATAGTATTCTATAAATAGAGAAAGACTGTGCATTAGTGAGAGAGAAGGAATTACATAGGCCACAGTCTGATGGAGATGAGATAGAATGGGATCAAATGAACATGTAGAGTGGTTTTCCTTGAAAATTAAGAAAGTCTAATTCTTTATATAATGCAGACAAAAGAGGAGACAGTAAGTGAAGATGTGAGTCATGTAAGATGAAGATGTGAGTCATGTAAGATGAAGAGAAAAGAGAAGTCTCAGTGAGTGACCCCAGTATTTTTATTGAAGTATGAGGCAAAATTCTCATCTAAGAAAGTATAGGCTTGAGGAGTGATAAAAAAGTTTGGAAGTCATTGTGGTGAGTGGGGCAGTAAATTGATTATGAGTTATAAATGGATTGCCTTACTTCAGTTTCAGCCTGGTTGAAATTATTTAACATATATTTATAGTGGAACCAGTAAGCAGGATTTTGTGATTTTTCCCCAACTACATTCATTATATATGAAGGGAAGGTAGCAAATTATGATTGAAAATAGGGCAAAACAGAGGAGGAGCCAAGATGGCAGAGTAGAAAGACACACATATGCTAGCTCCGAAACCCACAGCCCATAAAATACCTGTAAAGAAGAACTCCCAACAAATTTGGGAGCAGCAGAAGCCACAGAACAATGGAGTGGAGGAGATTTATCTTCCAGAGAGCCCTGAAAACAGACAGCAAAGGTCCATCACGCATGGGACCCAGAGGAGAGCCCAGCCCTGCCTTGGCTTCACAGCACCAAGAGGAGCAGATCCGAGCAGGCTTCGGGGACGGAATCTCCAGATGCTGCGCAAGTCCCTCCACCCATAGGTGCAGAAGGTCTATGAGAGGGTCTCTTTGGCTGGGTGAGAGGGGAGTGGGGTGTCCCTATAACTCAGGCTGTAGCAGAATGGGGCTACCCAAGCAGGCAGGAGCCAGGATCCATTGTTGAAGGTCTCAGCATAAACCCCCTCAGGGAACTGAGCCCTGTGTAGTGGCCCTGCCCCCACCTGAGCACCTGAACTTAATCTCACACTGAGTAGCAGCCCCGCCCCCACCCAAAACCCTGAGGCTGGGAAGCAGCATTTCAATCTCAGACCCTAAGCTCTGGCTGGGCAGATCTGGAGGCCAGGTGGGGGTGGAAAGGAATCTCAGAAGTTAAGTCACTGGATGGGAAAATGCCCAGAAAAGGGAAAAAAAATAAGATCATAGAAGGCTACTTTCTTGGTGAACAGATATCTCCTCCCTTCCTTTCTGATGAGGAAGAACAATGCTTACCATCAGGGAAAGACACAGAAGTCAAGGCTTCTGTATCCCACACATCCAAAATAAATATTCCATGAGCTCAGGCCATGGAAGAGCTCAAAAAGGATTTTGAAAATCAAGTTAGAGAGGTGGAGGAAAGGCTGGGAAGAGAAATGAGAGATATGCAGTCAAAGCATGAACAGCAGGTCAGCACCCTGCTAAAGGAGACCCAAAAAAAGGCTGAAGAAAATAACACCTTGAAAATAGGCTAACTCAACTGGCAAACGAGGTTCAAAAAGCCAATGAGGAGAAGAATGCTTTCAAAAGCAGAATTAGTGAAATGGAAAAGGAGGTTCAAAAGCTCATTGAAGAAAATAGTACTTTCAAAATTAGAATGGAACAGATGGAGGCTAATGACTTTATGAGACACCAAGAAATCACAAAACAAAACCAAAAGAATGAAAAATGTGAAATATCTCATTGGAAAAAGATCTGACATGGAAAATAAATCCAGGAGAGACAATTTAAAAATTATGGGACTACCTGAAAACCATGATCAAAACAAGAGCCTAGAAATCATCTTTCATGAAATTATCAAGGAAAACTGCCCTGAGATTCTAGAACCAGAGGGAAAAATAAGTATTCAAGGAATCTACCAATCCCCTCCTGAAAGAGATCCAAAAAGAGAAACTCCTAGGAACATTGTGGCCAAATTCCAGAGTTTCCTGGTCAAGGAGAAAATATTGCAAGCAGCTAGAAAGAAACAATTCAAGTATTGTGGAAATACTATCAGGATAACACAAGATCTAGCAGCTTCTATATTAAGGGACTGAAGGGCATGGAATAGGATATTCCAGAAGTCAAAGGAACTAGGACTAAAACCAAGAATCACCTACCCAGCAAAACTGAGTATAATACTTCAGGGGGAAAATTGGTCTTTCAATGAAATAGAGGACTTTTAAGCATTCTTGATGAAAAGACCAGAACTGAAAAGAAAATTTGACTTTCAAACACAAGAATGAAGAGAAGCATGAAAAGGTAAACAGCAAAGAGAAGTCATAAGGGACTTACTAAAGTTGAACTGTTTACATTCCTACATGGAAAGACAATATTTGTAACTCTTGAAACATTTCAGTATCTGGGTACTGGGTGGGATTACACACACACACATGCACACGCACACACACACACACATAGAGACAGAGTGAACTGAAGAGGATGGGATCATATCTTCAAAAAATGAAATCAAGCAGTGAGAGAGAAATATATTGGGAGGAGAAAGGGAGAAATGGAATGGGGCAAATTATCTCTCATAAAAGAGGCAAGCAAAAGACTTTTTAGTGGAGGGAAATAGAGGGGAGGTGAGAGAAAAACATGAAGTTTACTCTCATCACATTCCACTAAAGGAAGGAATAAAAACACACTCATTTTGGTATGAAAATCTATCTCACAATACAGGAAAGTGGAGGAGAAGGGGATAAGCAGGGTGGGGGGGATAATGGAAGGGAGGGCATTGGGAGGAGGGAGCAATCTGAGGTCGACACTCTTGGGGAGGGACAGGATCAAAAGAGAGAATAGAAGCAATGGGGGACAGGATAGGATGGAGGGAAATATAGTTAGTCTTACACAACACGACTATTATGGAAGTCATTTGCAAAACTACACAGATATGGCCTATATTGAATTGCTTCCCTTCCCAAAGAGAATGGGTGGGGAGGGAGGGATGAAGAGAAGTTGGAACTCAAAGTTATAGAAACAACTGTCAAATATTGTTCTTGCTACTAGGAAATAAGAAATACAGGTAATGGGGTATAGAAAGTTATCTGGCCCTACAGGACAAAAGAGAAGATGGGGACAAGGGAATGGAGGGATGATAGAAGAGAGGGCAGATTGGTGATAGGGGCAATCAGAATGCTCAGTGTTTTGGGGTGGGGGGTGGGGACAAATGGGGAGAAAATTTGGAACCCAAAATTTTGTGAAAATGAATGTTAAAAGTTACATAAATAAATTTTTAAAAAAAGAAAATAGGGCAAAAGACTTTAGGAAATCAAGTTTGAAGGATAGCATAGAGTTGAAGTGATTCAACAAGGAATTGTGACAGTGAAGAGAGGAAAATATAACCAATGTAGAGTTTATGTCCTTCAAAAGAACTGAGGAGTGGTTAGGCATTGTAAGGCAAAGAAAGAGTTGGACTGCTAAAAGATTATGATGATATAAAGAAATTTGGGAGCTCATAAATATGAAAGCAGAATACTTGTAAGTGATGGTAAGATCCACAATATGACCATCTCTGTGTGAATCTGAGGTGGATTGGAGGAATTGTGTTTTGCTGTTCAATTGTTTCAACCATGCCTGCCTCTTTGTGACCCAATTTGGGATTTTCTTGGCAGAGATACTGGGTTGTTCTACCATTTCCTTCTCTAGCTCACCTTACCGATACAGATGAAGTAAACAGAATTAAATGATTTACCCAGGGTCATACAGCTAATAATTGTCTGAGACCAGATTTGAACACTGAATGAGTCTTCCTGACTCTTAGTAGAAGTATTCTATCCATTGTGCCAACTAGCTGTCCCCAGGTGTTAAAGGAGTATTGCTGGAGAAAACTGTGGAAGTGTGAAATTCGCGAACAGTTTTATCCCAAATAGTACAAATTATGAATAGCCTAAAATGGTTTCATGTATTTGAATTTGCACTATTCAAACACAATTATGTAAAATATGATTATTGATTCTAATCTAATGGAAATAATACAATGAGAATTTTAATAACGTAGCCATTTCAAGGGATTTATTATTGTCAGTAATTGGGACCTAGCTTCCTTGATAGAATATCAGTATGTATGCTGAAGAACAAGAGAAGGAGAACTATGGCTGTGGGAAAGATAGACAGTGAGTCACTGAGGAAGAAGAATGTGGTTGATGACAGGTACTACAATATGGACTGGGTCAGAAATTTGGATTGAATGAACGTCAAAGGACTTAAATGACAGTATTAGAGGAAAAGTCTAGATACAGGGGTGGGGAACATGAATCCTGATTCAGTCAAAAGACTACCCTTGAGGACCTAGAAGGCCACATGTAGCCTCAAGGCTGCTAATCTCCCATCCCTGGTAAAAGTTGCAATAGGGTGCAAGGATTATTCCAACTCCCCTGCCACAACCATGTAATTAGGGAGGGGGTAGGAGTGAATGTGCAACCTACTGGTTAGAATGGATAAGGGGGACACAGTGTCATCAGCAGAGGTACAGGTCTCAATGAGACCCAGAATGTGGAAAAAATGAAAAAGGAAAAGCTTAAGTTAAAACAAATCTATTCAGAAAAATATCAGTGTAGGTTAATGGGAATTGTTCTGATTACTAGCTCCTCATAGCACTACTTTCCTAGAGGTTTTCAAATTGAATTGAATTGTCATTATATGCTAGAAATGAATTTTTAATTAAGGTGCCACTACTATGTGATAGTTTTGGCTAAGTAGTGTGAGTTCCTTGGAGGGGCAAGGAGGAATACAGTTTCAAAATTTTTAGCTTTAATGTTGAAAATTTCATTAAATCATTGGAAATCTCCCTTAGGAAGTTAAGTTGAACATCCTCATTTTATAAATGAGAAAACTGAGACCCAGAGACATCAAATGGTCACATGGGTAGCAACATGATACAGTGATCTTGGGAGTAAGATCACCTCCCAGACCACTGGTCCTGCTCCCAGCCCAGCCCTCACAGCCATCATTCAGGGAAATAACTCCTATGGAGAAAAGAACAAGCTATCCCTGTAAGTAGCCAACTTGCTGGCCTTCATAGAGCAGGCAAGCCAACCTAGCTGAAGGAGCAGAGCCCCTAAGAATGAAATGGAAATAGTATGTGCCAGGCAAGTCAAGCCATTATCCCTACCATCCTGACCACTATCTTCCCTCTGAATCCTGTGGTACCAGACCAGAACTTTAAACCCAAAGCCTTGGAAAATGTCTTATCCCCAAAACTACCATACCTGCTTTCAGATCAACCATCAGTCATTCTTAAAGGGAGAAATCATTGTGGAGAAGATCCCCACCTTCTTCGTCATTGCCAGAAACAACTGCTCACCAATTCCCTCCAACAGGTGGCACAAGGGGTCTGACAGCAGCAGCAAACTCAAGTAACTTCTTTCCAGCCCATCCCTCACAACCATCATCTAAGATCTCCTGTGGAGAAAGGGCCAGCTAACCTCATATGCTGCAAACAACTACCACTCATAGGACAGGCAATCCTGCCTAACTGAAAAAAGCATAGAACTCTGAGGCAGAGCTAAGAGGCAGTGTGTGCCAGACAGGTTAAACCATCAACTCTATCTTAAACACGGTGTCTTCTCAAACCCTAACAGAGATAGACAAGGACTCTTGTGGAATAGCAATGCTTCTAGCCTATTGTCTGTAACCATCATCCTGCGAAGTAACCCCTGTGGTGATACATACTGACAATTGCTCCTAATTGTGCTACTGCCACATTTATTGAAGACCCAGAAAAGAAATGTCTTATTATCAAAATTCTTAGTACTCAGAAGGTTTCAAGATCAGAAACTTACATCATTTTATCAGTGAAAATGACATTAAGGAGGCAATAGCAATGGCTTTGCTGCTGTACCTTAAGGATTTTTCCATTTCACTTGAAGTTGAAGTTTTCCACATTATATTGTTTCTCCCCACTAGAATGTGAGTTCTTGTAGGGCAGAGATTGTCCTACTTTTCTATCCTCCGTGATTGGTATAATACTCTGCACATAAATGCTTTATCCATTTACTCCAAGAAACAGATCAAGAATTCAAACTGAAGTCTTCTAATTTCAAATCAAGCACTTATGCCTACTTTTCTGCCTCCTAGTAAATTCAATGATTTCCATTTCCATTATTGCTTGCAATTGATGTGAATTCATCAAATGGAAGTGAGGCAGTAATAATAATTTACTTCCAAACTTCAAGATATGGGGCAACTAGATGGCATAAGTGGATAGAGCATTGGTCCTGGAGTCAGGAGGATCTGAGTTCAAATCCAGCCTCAGACACTTGACACTGGCTGTGTGACACTGGCAAATCACTTACCCCCAACTGCCTCACAAAAACACAAACAAACTAAACACTCAGGATCTGTGTTTTTTTAATACAGGTACTTATTACACTGATGAAGAATATGATGACTTTATACCTTTATAGACAAACTAATTGGCTGAAGCTTTAAAAAATTATACTGGCTGACATTTCAGTCATGCATCTTTCTAAATTGCCAAATTTAAGAGGGCTAGTGCTCATGCCATCATCAAATGCATACTAGTAGTGCTTCTGTATTGATAAGATAAGTCAGCATTTTCTCTCCAGCGACACAGATTTCCAGAATACCTGGCCACCACTAAAAATGCAATGAGGTTTACACCCATCAGATTGGCTAATATGACAAAAAAGGAAAATCATAAATTCTGGAGGGGATTGGGAAAACTGGGACAACAATTCACAGTTGATAGAGTTGTGAACTGATTCAACCGCTCTGAAGAGCAATTTGGAACTATGCCCAATGGGTAATAAAACTGAGTGTACCCTTTGATTCAGCAATACTACTACTAGGTCTGCATGTCAAGGAAATCTCCACCTAAAAGGGAAAAGAACCTATTTGTACAAAAATATTTATAGCAGTTCTTTTTGTGGTGGCTAAGAATTGGAAATTGAGGGGATGTCCATCAGTTGGGGAATGGCTGAACAAACTGTGAAATATTATTTTAATGGAGTATTATTGTGTTATCATGATGATCAGAATGAAAAGATTTACATGAACTCATACAAAGTGAAGTGAGCAGAAAGCCAGGAAAATATTTTACACAGTATTGGCAACATTGTACAATGAACAACTGTGAACAACTTAGCTATTCTCAGCAGTACAAGAATCAAAGACAATCTAAATGGACTCGTGATGAAAGATGCTACTCACATCGAGGGAAATAACTGATGTCATCTGAATACAGACCAAAGCATAGTATTTTTCCCTTTTTGTCTTTCTTTTTGTGTTTTCTTTCATAAAATAACTAATATGGAAATGTTTGTACATAATTGTAAAGGTACAGTCTATATCAGATTGATAATCATTTTAGGGAGAGAGAGAAGAAAGAGAGAAGGATAGAATTTGGAACTCAAAACTTTTTTATAATGTTATTTTTAAGATGTGATTGAGGAAATATTATTTAAAAATGCAATGAAGTTTTGGTAGGTCTTGGTGGCAGAAGGAGTAATTCCGGAGAGGTTATGGAAAGAACAATATAAAAACATTTAATATCCATCTATCAGGATTATTAAGCTTAATAATAGCAAAAATAACAAAAATAATGATAGGTATGTCCAGAGAATGGAAACTATTTAGAACACATAATTAACTTGAATACATATGAGCAGATTTCATAAAGTTGTTTATAAGATTTTGGCTGGACTTCCTGAAATGTTTCTCATGGTGTTTGAATGTTTTAGCAATCTAACAGCTGCACCTGAAAATGAGATACCTTTTGTTAGCAAGCTTCAGTTAACTTGTATCAATAAAAAGGTAATTTGTTCCATAGGAAAAAAATCATGAAGAATATTTACTGATGTCTGTGTAAAGAACCATTGTTTTTTTTTTCCAGGTAAAGTATATAAAACTGGGTTTCCTGGCAAATTGAGTTAACCAAAGGTGAGAAGTGGAGTTAGATAAAAAGCTGAGTAGAAAATACAGCAGTTTATCTGGAAATATGCATCATGAAACAAATACTACATTAATATAATGACACTTCTGCTCAACAAAAAGAGAATGTGGTGAGCTACTGAAGTGTTTCTTACTGAAACAGTTTATGTTGATTCTTAGGGTGGAATGGATTGATTTATCCAATCAAGTTACTCTACCTATCATATAAGTGTTATGATGCCTAAGTGACCTTGGTACCTTAGCTATATGAAAATCAGTAAGTCAATACTTGAAACTAGGTGGTATATAAGAAGAGGCTTTAAATTAGCTGAGGAATCTTGGTTACTCACCAAGTGTAGTCTATAAATTATCAAGTGAATTGATAAGGGAATCATTCAAAACATTGGAATAAGCATGACATTCCAGTAAAACTCCAGAGGAAGAACCACAGGTCTGGAAGTTCTCAGTTTTTGCATTGGAGTAGGTTTGTGCCTCTTCTTTTCCCATCCTAGTTTGGCTAGAGGAGGATCTTGTAAACTTTAAATTGTATGGAAAATGTTAAACTTACTGTCTTCATCTTGGTGTCCCAGTGATATCCCTGGATCTGATAATAGCAATGCCTGATTTGAATTCCAAATATAGATTTAATATAGATTCAGAGCCCCCCAAGGAGTCCAGCAAGTATTACATACTATGTTAAATATATTTAAAAGGAGTTGCTTGAAACATCAACTTTCTGTGCCACTGCTCCTCTCACACACACACACACAAACAGAAGAAAGTGACTCTTTCTAAGCTTGAGTGCTTTTCCCCCTGGACTCTGTATGTAATTAGGGGAGAGTATGTCAGATTCTTGGAGGAGGCAGATACATACATACATACATACATACATATAAAGATATAGATATACTCACATATACATATATACACAAATATATACATATATATTTGTGTATGTGTATATGACTGTATATACATACAGACACATATACACGCATATATATTCTTCTCTGTGTATATGTATGTGTGTATATGTATATATATACTGTTCTCTCTCTCTATATATATATATATACATATGTATGCATATGTATATATATATTTATACTGTTGTCACTGTATTACCTTAGTAAATATCTCTTCTTAAAAACTATTTAAGGTTGACTGATGTTTATCTGATAACCTTGGAAAGAAGCACACTGCTAGGGGATGGAGTCAATAGCACTGGAGAATCACCCTCAAGTCCTCAGTAATCGCCCTAATAACACTGAGGGGGAAATACAGTCTTTCTCCAAGACCCAAGATTCATCTGTGAGACTAGGAGTTCTAATGAGAATTTTCAGTGCATATTTGGGACTCCTAAGAATACACATAATGTGCATCAGTGCTGTGGACCTCAGTGGTTCCAGAAGTTAAGAAAGAGTCCTACTGAAAGTAACAAAGGATATAAATTTTACAAAATGAGAGTTAATTTGGGCAAGGGAGAGGGCCTAGAACAGTGACCTCATTAGCATAAACAACTTCAGCATGAAGTTCAGTGTATCAACAGATTTTGGCACCCTTTTCTGCAATTTATAGTCCTAGAATTGCTGAGAATGAAGAGATGTCAAATCTCTAAGCAAGTTGGTTACAAACAACCAAGTAAGATGAAAACATAATTGAGAAATGCTTAATAAAATAAATAAAAGTACAATCTGACATAGATAATGTCAACTTGTGATTTCCTAATTCAATATACAGTCTGGCAAGATTTCTATAAAATTGACATCACCAGCCTAAAGTAATCAGAGATTAAATCCCCAAAGTCATACAACCAAGTTAGCACAGCTTGGTTCCAGGTTGTAACACCAATGTGATATTCACAGCATGTACAGCAGCCATGAATATGCCAGAGCAATTCTAAACTGTGAAATACAGCAGACTCTTCACATGGAAGACAGAACCAAAACATTTATTCAAGAACCAGAAAGTCATGTCCCAACACCAGAAAGTCCAGTCCATCATAGTAACAAAGAAATCTATACACAATAACAATGCAGAGGGCAATACCATTCCCAAGTCTTCCCTCTGTTATGCTTCCCACAAACCAAATTCCTTTAAACAAATCACAAACAAGCTTTCCCACTCACATTAGCTGCTGACTTTCCCAGCTCTGATGGTTCTCTAACTTCCACTCAACTCTGCTCTAGCTCCTCCTCTTACTGTTCCACCCTTCCTGTCCTACCCTTTCCTGTTTCTTGTGACTTAGACTCATGTGACTCTGGCTTCCATGTGATTTAAGCAGGTCACATAGGCCTATTAATGGATGGGAAAGATTCCCATTCCCTCAAAAAATACATCAGTTCCATTAATAATACATTCGCAATACATTTGGCACCAATATCTTTCTTATCCATTACAGAAATCAATGGGGCAACTGGAATCAACAGACCTTTAACAGGGATAATTGAAAATAAGCATATTAAACAATATCTTAGGCAACTGGTTTCAAAAGAACTTTACAACCCTCCCTCACTCAAGACCAAGTCAAGTGCAAGTCATGTCATTATTTCTCTGATGGCACGGTCTTCCTCAGCAGCGAAGGATGAACACATATACACACACAACAGTACAACAGGGATCACAAATAATAAGACCATAAAACAATATCATAGGGTGGGGCTTGAGCACAAGCACCCCACCATTTCCCCCTTGAATGAATGAGACTCAAAATCTTGGGGTAAGGTGTAAAGGTCTCTTCTTCCAAAGCTGCTTCCTGCTGACATTGGATGTAGAGTTGTTCCTGCCCCAAGAGGTCCCATTCAAGGGGCCAGATCTGTAGCTCCCATCAGGAGCTTGGTCGACATCAGGTTTAGGGGTGACGCATCACAGCTGTGGACAGGGGGCAACAACTAACTTAAGCAATCAGGCATCTACAGGCGGCAGGTATTAAGTCTGCAGAAAACAAATCTGACACACAATGCAAACAGACAAAAAGTCAAAAAGAAACAATGAGACAATAACCAGAAACAGTAGATATAGGGTCAGCCATGCTTCTGGAGTCCACGAAGCCACTATCATAGCCTCATTCACTGTTTACTGTTTTTTTAATTTCCAATTTTGGGATCATCATTCTGGCTAAAGATATACTTTCTTTAATCTGGACTGGGTCCCAGTCAATTTCCTATTCTCCCTATGTAATCTGGATAATTTGGATTAGAGGCACTTCTTATTTCTCTGCTCAGTTTAACATCAAGCCCCTTTTCTCAATACATTTTGTATGGTTCATTAGTTGGAATGCTACTTATGCTTCCAAAATCTATCCCTGTTCTTAATAGAGCAGTAAACAATTTTTTTCTTGTCACTCTATTCTGACCTTGAATCTGCTGGCTATTTACTCTTCTCTCTTGAGGAAATTTATCTTTTTCATTGCTTCTCACAACCCAATGTACCAATAATTCTCCCATCTTTTGGGTGAACCAACTCAAAATATCTGTGACTTCCTGTTGAGTAAAATCTTCAGTTTGAATAAGCCTTGCCTTCAGTTCTTCAAAGAATATAGTTTCTTTTATCTTGTAGAAATACAAGTCTAAAGAGGAATGTTGGCATTTAAAAGTTGGCCTTTTATTTCAAGGAGAAACTTGTGGTCATAAAAAACTTTATATCTGCTAAAAGGCAATTCAGCGCATAATTCTTCAACTGGAGTGCAACTCATGGTCTGTATATAGTATCTGTCACAGATGTAGATTTAAATATAGAGAAAAAAGTTAAAACGATAGAGGTAGAGATAGAGAGAGATATAAATGTACATGTAGATACAGAATAGGATTTAAATGTAGGTGAAGATGTATATGTGTGTGATAGACAGAGAGAAAATGACAGATATAGATTGTGTGTATGCGCATTAATAGACAAATCCTATAGGACGTACATCCAATTTTGTGGTTTTGGTTGTAATCCTGCCAATAGTCATTCTTCATTACCCCATGAAAACACCTAATTAAAGCATGTCAAAGAGGAGTAAAGAAATGAAGATGCCATTATTATTTTTTAAAGTTTACCTTTTTAATTTGTTTATGTAGATAGCACTTTCCGTCATGAGTCTTTTGGAATTGTTTTAGATTATTGAATAGTTGAGAAGAGCTAACTCTATAAAAGTCAGTCATTGCATAATGTTGCTAGCAATATATGTACTATTCTTCTTGTTCTGCTCAATTCATTTAGTATCATTCTTGCAAATCATTCCAGGTTTTTCTGAAATCAGTCTACTCATCATTTCTTATGGAAGTATAGTATTCCATTACATTCACAAACCACAACTTGTTCAGTCATTCCCCAGTTGATAGGCATTCCCTCAATTTCCAATTCTTTGCCACCGCAAAAAGAGCTGCTTACAAATACTTTTGTACATGTATGCACTTTTCCTTTTTTATCATCTCTTTGGGACACAGACCTAGTAGTGTTATTGCTGGATCAGAGGGTATGCACAGTGTTAGAGCTCTTTGAGCAGAGTTCCAAGTTGCTCTCTGTAATGGCAAGTAAAATAGGATCTTTTGCTGTTTTTGTGTTAGTATAGTCAGACTGAGGAATATCTTTCCCACCCATTTTCACACCAGGGAAGATTTGTAAGAAGATCCACATCTTTTGTTAATGAAGTACTGGTTCTCAAGGGATGTAATGCCCTCTGGCTTTAAAAAGTGTATAAAGAGCCCTTCCTAGAGGAGGACTCTGGGAAGCCACTAAAGATTCCCCCATCCCCCAACTTTGAGAATCCAGATGCCATACTTCCCTCTCTGGTAATTATGATCAGACAACAGTCTGTCTGTTGAATAGACAGAGGAAGTCATGTCTGTTGATATCTTTGGGGTTCAGGGTGTTGACTCCCCTGAACTAGGTGAATAATATATGCGCTTGACTAAAGGATTGATGTGCTTGAATAAAGTGATTGTTAAACTCTCAAAAGTTGCCTTTCCTTTTATGGATGCAGATCTAAGAACCTGTGATAGCAGGACCCCCCTTATGTATGTTGGGATGCTTATTGATACACTCTCTAGAATGGTTGGATCATTTCACAACTCCAGCAACAATGAATTAGTTTTCCAATTTTCCCATATCTCCAACATTTATCATTTTCCTATTTTGTCAGGTTAGTCAATCTGATAGGTATGATAGGTACTTCAGAGTTTCTTTAATTTTCTCTAATCAATAGTGATTTAGAGAATTTTTTTCATATGACTATAGACAGCTTTAATCTTGGTAATTTTCTTGTCAGAAAACTGCCTGTTCATATATCCTTTGATCACTTGTCAAGTGGGGAAGGATTTCTATTCTTATAAATTTGATATAGGTCTCTACATATTTTAGAAATGAGGCCTTCATCAGAGACAACTGGTTATAAAAATTATTTCCCAGATTTCTGCCTCCTTTTTAATCTTGGTTGCATTGGTTTAGTTTGTGCAAAACCTTTTCAATTTAATGTAACTAAAATTATCCATTTTGTATTTTATACTGTTCTCTATCTCATTTCATCACAAATTCTTCCCTTCTCCATAGATCTGACAGGTAATCTATTCCTTATTCTCCTAATTTGCTTATAGTATCACCCTTTACTTCTAAATTATGTACCCATTTTGACTTTATCTTGGTATATTGTGTAAGATGTTGGTCTATTCCTGGTTTCTGCCATATTTTTTTCCAAATAGTTTTTCAAATAGTGAGTTCTTATCAGAAAGCTGGAGTGTTAGGGTTTATGAAACAGTAGATTACTGTAGTCATTGACTACAGTGTCTTGTGTACCTAACCTATTCAAGTGATCCAACATTCTATTTCTTAGCCATTACCAAGTGCTTTTGATGATTGCAGCTTTATAATGCAATTTAAGATCTGGTGTAGTCAGGCCATCTTCCTTTGTAAGTCTTTCCATTAATTCCCTTTGATATGCTGGACCTTTTGTTTTCTCAGATGAATTTTGTTATTTGTTTTTCTAGCTCTATAAAATATTTTTCATAGTTTTATTAGTATGACACTAAATAAGTAAATTAATTTAGGTAGAATTGCCATTTTATTATGTTGGCTCTGCTTATCCATGAACAACCGAAATTTTTCTGATCATTGATTCCTTCAGTCTCCTCTCACTTCTATTAGCCCCCCTCTCCTTTCTTTCCCTTTTCTCTTTCTACTTTCTATAGGGTTGGATAGACTTCTATTCCCAACTGAGTGTATATGTTATTCCTCTTTGTGCCACATCAGAGGAGTAAGATTTAAACAATGCTCATCTCCCTCCCTCTTTTCCTTCTACTGTAATAAGTTTTGTGTCTCTTCATGTGATGTAATTTACTCTTTTCTTCTTCCTCCTTTCCTCTTCTCCCAGTATAATCCCTTTTTCCTCCCCTTAATAAATTTTTATCATCACATCAAAATCCACCCACACTCTCTGTCTATGCATATCCCTTTTAATTGTAAAAAAAGAGATAGTTCTCAAAAGTTATATAAGTATCATCTTTCCATGTAGGGATTTAAAGTCTTACAAAATATGTTTTTGTTTCCTGTTTATCTTCTTATGCTTCTCTTCAGCCTTGTATTTGAAGATAGAATTTTCTGTTCAGATCTGTTTTTTTCCATCAGGAATAATTGAAAGTTTGCTATTCCAAAATGTCATTACATGAAGAACATCTACCTTAAACATCAAAATGTAATGATGTTCTGAATGGAAAGAAACATAAGATCAGAAATTTGGAGCTGATTGTGATGACAGGATGATAGATTTAGAAATGAAAGGGGTGAACATTTAATGAAACAGTGGATTTTCTAGTGTTCCTGATGAAAAGACCAGATCTGAAGAAAAAAATTGACATTCAAACACAAGACTCAAGAGAAGCATAAAAAGGTAAACAGAAAATAGAAATCATAACAGACTTAATGAAATTAAACTATTTACATTCCTGATGGGAAGATGACACCTATAACTCCTAAGAACTTTATTACTAGGGCAACTAGAAGGAGTCTACATGGACAGAGGGCATGGGTATGAGTCAATTATATTTGCATTATCTCAGAAAATAGAACAATTGTAGCAAGAGAGATGCCTTGGGAGAAAGGGGAAGGGAGGAGGAAAATGGGAGAAATTTTCTTAAATAAAAGATGTATGCAAAGAAGAGCTTTATAGTAAGAGGAAAATGAGGGAATGGTGTGCAATACTTGATCATTCTTATCAGAATTGGTTCAAAGAAGGAAGAATTTTACAGAGAGAGAGAGAGAGAATGAGAGAGAGAGAGAGAGAGAGAGAGAGAGAGAAACACACACATACATATATACAAATATATTGAGATGGAAATAAAAATCTGTATTACCCAATAGGGAAGTGGGAAAAAAGAATAAGAGAAGGGGGAGAAATAAAGGGAGGGCTCATTAAGAGAGGCAGCTGTCTAAAGCTAAACAGACTTTTAAGGAAAAAGAGGGTAAAAAAAGAAAGAAGAATAAACTGAAGAAAATAAAATGGAGGGAAATACACTGTAATCACAACTATGAATCTGAGTGGGACGAACTCATGCATAACACAGAAGGAAATAGCAGAATAGATTAGAAATCAGAATCCAACAATATGTTGTTTACAAGAAACATACTTGAAGCAAAAAGACATGGTTAAAATAAAGAGTTGCAGCAGAATCTATTATGCTTTAGCAGAGGTAAAAAGGGAAGGATACAATCAGCTAAGTTGGTCAGTGAATAGAGGGACAGGTCTGGAGTCAGGAAGACCTGAGTTCAGATTTTCCTCAGAAATTAGTAGCTGTGTGCCCCTGGGCAAGTCATCTAAGCCTCTCTGTCTCAGTTTCCTCATCTGTAAAATGAGCTGGAGAAGAAAATGGCAAACTGCTCCAGAATCTTTCCAAAGAAAACCCCAAATGTGGGTCATGAAGAGTCATGAAACAACTGAACAACAATAGAAATCAGACAAAGAGTAAAAATATTCCCAATTAAAAGGGATAAGTAGAAAAACTGCATTTTTACTAAATGATACCATATAAAATGAAGTAAGACCAATATTAACTATATGTGTGTCAAATGGCAGAGTATCCAGATTCTTAAAGAAAAAAATCAATGATTTATATGAGGAAATAGTAAAATTATACTAGTGGAGTACCTCAACTTTCCCCTGTCAGAACTAGATAAATTTAATGATAAAGTAAATAAGAAAGAAGTTAAGGATATGAATACAATCTTAGAAAAACCAGACATGATAAAGCTCAGGAGAAAATAGAATGGGATAGAAAGGAGAATATCTTTTTTCCACTATACATGGCATTGTACCCTCACAAAAATTGGTGACAAATTAGAACACACAGACCTCACAAACAATTGCACAAAAGTAGACATTAAATATCTCCTTTTCAGATCATGATGCAATAAAACTGCATTTAATAAAGGGCCTTGGAAGAATATATTAAAAATAAATTGGAAATTAAATAATCTAATCATAAAGGATGAGTGGATCAAAGAACAAATCACAGAAACAAGCAATAATTTAATAAAAGATTATGACACCAAAGAGAAACCTACCAAAA
This sequence comes from Notamacropus eugenii, assembly GCF_028372415.1. Classification (NCBI taxonomy): domain Eukaryota; kingdom Metazoa; phylum Chordata; class Mammalia; order Diprotodontia; family Macropodidae; genus Notamacropus; species Notamacropus eugenii. Next base: position 109,902,317 of record NC_092872.1, on the reverse strand, counting down.
TTTCTGGAATGTAATCAAATCAGCACTTAGGGATAAATTGATGTCTACATGCCTAAAGCAACAATAAAAAAAGAAAAAGCTTATTATTGAATTGTGAATTCACTTTAAAAAACTAGAAAAAATAAAAATCCTAAAAATCAAAGGAGCAATTAATAAAACTGAAATTATAAAAGACCATACAGAAACCTAGGAGCTGGTTTATGGGGGGAAGCAATAAAATGGATAAACCATTAATTAATTTGATTGGAAAAAATAAGAAAGAAACCAAATTATTGCCATCAAAAATGGAAAAAGTGAATGCACCACAAATGAAGATGAAATCAAAGCAAGTATTGGGACCTATTTTGCCCAATTATATGCTAATAAAGCTATTGCTGTTGATAATCTAAATGAAATGGATGAATATTTGCATAAGTATATGGGCAGGTATTTTATACAGTGGATAAAGCACTGATCCTAGAGGCAGGAGGAATAATCTTCCTGAGTTCAAATCAGGCTTTAAACACTTATTAACTATGTGACCTTGGACAAGTCACTTAACTCTCTTTGCCTCAGTTTCCTCATAAATAAAATGAGCTGGAGAAGGAAATGTCAAGTCATTCCAACATCTTTGCCAAGAACACCCAAAAATAGGGTCTTTAAGAATCAAACATGGTTGAAAATATTAACCAACAACAAATAAATTGTCCAGATTAAATGAAAAGGAAATAAAATACCAAAATTACCCTATTAAAAAAATGAACAAACCACAAGTAAGGACCCTAAGGGAAAAAATGCTCAAGAATGGATAGATTTAAAAGTGGGTTCTACCAAACATTTAAAGAACAATTAATTTCAATAGTATATAAGTTTTGGGGAGGAAATAGGAAAAGAAAGAGTCTTATCAAATTCCACCTGTGGAAGAAATGTGGTTTTGTTTCTCAAGCCAGGAAAAAAATATAGATGTGTTTCCACAATAAATATTGATGCAAAAATTTAAAATGAGGGGGCAGAGGCAAGATGGCGGAGTAGAAAGACACACATACACATAGCTCCGAACCCAAAACCCACAGAACGGCTACAGGGAAGTAACTCACGGCGAATTCTGCACCCAGAGGCCACAGAACATTGGAGCGAGGGAGATTTCTGTTCCAGAGAGACCTGCAAACCTCTCGTGGGGGGTCCTTCGCACTGCGGACTGGGCGCCGGGACTGGGAGCTGAGTGCAGCCCTGCCGCGGCCACGGCACCGAGAGGAAAAGATCCGAGTGGGCTTCAGGGATGGGATCTCCAGCGGCCACACGGGTCCCTCCACCCACAGAGAGACCTGCAAACCTCTCGCATAAGGTCCTTCGCGGTGCAGCCGCAGAGCCCAGCCCAGACCTGCTGCAGCCGCGACCACGGCACCGAGAGAAACAGATCCGAGCACGCTTCAGGGACGGGGTATCCAGCGGCCACACAAGTCCCTCCACCCACAGGTGATGGGGGTCAGTGAGAGAGTCTCTTTGGCGGGTCGAGAGGGGAGTGGGGTGCCCCCATAACTCAGGCCCCCCCCCGGGAGGTAGAAGCTGAGAGGCGGCTGTAGACCGGTGCTCCCCAAGGGGGCAGGAGCCTGGATCCATTGTGGAAGGTCTGTGCATAAACCCCCTGAGGGAACTGAGCCTGAGAGATGGCCCTGTCCTGACCTGACCACCTGAACATAATTTCATACTGAATAGCAGCCCTGCCCCCGCCAAAAGCCCTAAGGCTGGAAGCAGCATTTGAATCTCAGACCACAAACGCTGGCTGGGAGGATCAGCAGGCGAGGTGGGTGTGAGGAGAATATTCAGAGGTCAAGTCACTGGCTGGGAAAATGCCCAGAAAAGGGAAAAGAAATAAGACTATAGAAGGTTACTTTCTTGGTGAACAGGCATCTCCTCCCTTCCCTTCTGATGAGGAAGAACAATGCTTACCAATAGGCAAAGACATAGAAGTCAAGGCCTCTGTATCCCAAACATCTAGATTAAATATACTGTGGGCTCAGGCCATGGAAGAGCTCAAAAAGGATTTTGAAAATCAACTTAGAGAGGTGGAGGAAAAGCTGGGAAGAGAAATGAGAGATATGCAGTCAAAGCATGAACAGCAGGTCAGCACCCTGCTAAAGGAGACCCAAAAAAATGCTGAAGAAAATAACACCTTGAAAAACAGGCTAACTCAATTGGCAAAAGAGGTTCAAAAAGCCAATGAGGAGAAGAATGCTTTCAAAAGCAGAATTAGCCAGATGGAAAAGGAGATTCAAAAGCTCACTGAAGAAAATAGTTCTTTCAAAATTAGAATGGCAGAGATGGAGGCTAATGACTTTATGAGAAAGCAAGAAATCACAAAACAAAACCAAAAGAATGGAAAAATGGAAGATAATGTGAAATATCTCATTGGAAAAACAACTGACCTGGAAAATAGATCCAGGAGAGATAATTTAAAAATTATGGAACTACCTGAAAACCATGATCAAAACAAGAGCCTAGACATCATCTTTCATGAAATTATCAAGGAAAACTGCCCTGAGATTCTAGAACCAGAGGGAAAAATAAATATTCAAGAAATCCACAGAATACAGCCTGAAAGAGATCCAAAAAGAGAAATTCCTAGGAACATTGTGGCCAAATTCCAGAGTTCCCAGGTCAAGGAGAAAATATTGCAAGCAGCTAGAAAGAAACAATTCAAGTATTGTGGAAATACAATCAGGATAACACAAGATCTAGCAGCTTCTACATTAAGGGATCGAAGGGCATGGAATAGGATATTCCAGAAGTCAAAGGAACTAGGACTAAAACCAAGAATCACCTACCCAGCAAAACTGAGTATAATACTTCAGGGGGAAAATTGGTCTTTCAATGAAATAGGGGACTTTTAAGCATTCTTGATGAAAAGACCAGAGCTGAAAAGAAAATTTGACTTTCAAACACAAGAATGAAGAGAAGCATGAAAAGGTGAACAGCAAAGAGAAGTCATAAGGGACTTACTAAAGTTGAACTGTTTACATTCCTACATGGAAAGACAATATTTATAACTCTTGAGACATTTCAGTATCTGGGTACTGGGTAGGATTACACACACACATGCACACATGCACACACACATAGAGACAGAGTGCACAGAGTGAATTGAAGAGGATGGGATCATATCTTAAAAAAAATGAAATCAAGCAGTGAGAGAGAAATATATTGGGAGGAGAAAGGGAGAAATGGAATGGGGCAAATTATCTCTCATAAAAGAGGCAAGCAAAAGACTCATTATTGGAGGGATAAAGAGGGGAGGTGAGAGAAAAACATGAAGTCTCATCACATTCCACTAAAGGAAAGAATAAAATGCACACTTATTTTGGTATGAAAACCTATCTTACAATACAGGAAAGTGGGGGATAAGGGGATAAGCAGGGTGGGAGGGATGATAGAAGGGAGGGCATGGGGAGGAGAGTGCAATTCGAGGTCAACACTCATGGGGAGGGATAGGATCAAAAGAGAATAGAAGTAATGGGGGACAGGATAGGATGGAGGGAAATATAGTTAGTCCTATACAACACAACTATTATGGAAGTCATATGCAAAACTACACAGATTTGGCCTATATTGAATTGCTTGCCTTCCAAAGGGAAGGGGTGGAGAGGGAGGGAGGTAAAGAAGTTGGAACTCAAAGTGTTAGGATCAACTGTAATGTTCTTGCCACTAGGAAATAAGAAATACAGGTAAAGGGGTAGAGAAAGCTATCTGGCCCTAGAGGACAAAAGAGAAGACGGAGACAAGGGCAGAGAGGGATGATAGAAGAGAGAGCAGATTGGTCATAGGGGCAATTAGAATGCTTGGTGTTTGGGGGGGGAGGGGAGAAAAGGGGAGAAAATTTGTCACCCAAAATTTTGTGAAAATGAATGTTAAAAGTTAAATAAATAAATTTAATTATAAAAAAAATTTAAAATGAAATACTGCAAAGACATTATAATAATATATCACAAAAATCACACACTTTGGCCAGATTAGATTTTTATCAGGAATAAAAGGCTTGTTCAGTATTGGGAAAAGGAATCGTACTTGCTGTATCCATAACAAGAAGAATCATGTTATTATCTCAATAGACACAGAAAAAGGTTTTAACAGAATAAAATATGCATTCTTATTACAAACAATAGAAAGTATACAAATGAATGCAGCACTTCTTAAAATGATAAATAATAATCTATCTCTTATAATGAGAATGAACTGGAAGACTTCCCAAAAAGATCAGGGATCAAATAAGAATGTACATTATCACCATTATCCTTCAATATAATACTAGAAATGTTAACTATAGCAATAAGAGAACAAAAGGGGATATAATGAACAAGAAAACAAGAATAATCAATGAGAAAACAAAAGCATCACTCTTTGCAGTTGGTAGAGAACACTAAAGAACCAATCAACCCTATCTTAAGCAATTAAGAACTTTAGCAGATATCCATGATAAAAATTAAATCCACATAAATCATCAACATCCCTACAAATTATCCAAAAAAATAATAAAACCTAGCAGGAAGAGATAGAGAAATTGTATTTAAACTAACTGCTGACAATATAAAATACTTGGGAGTTTACCTGCCATGAAAAACCCAGGAACTATATCAACACAATAACAAAACACTTTTCACACCAATACAGAGATTTTACCAATTGGAGAGATATTATTTGCTTCGCCTATATAATACAAATGATCATTCTATCTACATTAATTTATTTGTGCCATACTAAACAACTAGCAAAGAACTATTTTATAGAGCTAGAAAAAATAATAACAAAATTCATCTGAAAGAACAAAAGATCAAGAATATCAATGGAATCAATGAAAAAATGTACAAGAAAGTAGCCTAGTAGAAGTGGTAATCACCAGAACAATCTGGTACCGACTAAAAAATAGAATGGTAGATCAGTGCAATAGACTAGGCACACAATACACAGTGGTAAATAGTCATACTAAACTATTGTTTGATAAGACCAAAGAACTAAACTTTGGGGGTAAGAACTCATGATTTGACAAAAATTGTTTACAGAACTAGGGAGTACTTTGGTCAAAAATAGGCATAGACCTTCATCTCATACCATATACCAAGATAAGATGAAAACTGGTACATGATTTGTCCCTAAAGGATAATATCATAAGCAAATTAGGGGAGCATGGAAAAACTGGATCTATGGATAATAGCTTATGACTAAACAAGAGAGAGAGGATCATGGGAAGTAAAATGGATAATTATAATTACATAAAAGGTAAAAGACTTCGCATCAATAAAAACAATGTAACTAAAATGAGAAGAAATGTAGGAAACCAGGGGTGAGATTTATGGAAGAAGTTTCTCTAACAAAGGCCAGATTTCTCAAATATGTAAGGAACTGAATGAAATTTATAAAACAGGAGCAATTTCCCTACTCATAAATGGCAAAAGGTTATGTACAGGCAGTTTTCAAAAGAAAAAATGAAAGCTTTTTATTGTTATATGAAATACATATTCTAAATCATTGTTGATTAGATAAATTCAAATTAAAACAACCCTGAAGGGCAGAGTCAAGATGGTGGAGTAAAAGTAGGGACTTGCTTGAGCTTTCCCTCAACCCCCTTAAATATCTTTTTAAAATGACTCTAAAAATTCTAGAACTGCAGAACCCACAAAATGATAGAGTGAAACAAATTTCTAGCCCAAGACAACCTGGAAGGTTGACAGGAAAAGTCTATTATACCAGGCTAGGAGAGGAGTACAGTCCAGCATGGGACACACAGCACAGATGGGACTGGAGCAGACCTCAGGAGGTTGAATCTGTGGTAGTTGTGGAGATTTCCAGATTTCTCAACCTGCAAACTCCAAAGACAATATAGAAGGTCAGTGGGAAAGGTCTGCCTGGAAGTGGAGAAGAAAAGAGTGCAGTCCTGTCCCAGCCCCAAGGCAGCAAGGTGGCAGTGGTAGCAACAGCAGCAACAATGGCAGTGGCTACTTCTGGAGTTCTGTGCCTAAAGACAGTGAGGGGAATGAGTAGTTGATCAGAAGGGGATTGCAGGGATCTCCTTACTGGCATGGAGGCAGGATTTTCTTACTGTGCCCTGCTTGGATTCAGGTAACAATCCTGGATGACTGTCCTGAGATGAGGAGGAGCTTGTGGCTGTGGTGGAAAGGGAATCTACCTCACAGGTCCAAGGCAGAAAAGAGTGCTTGTGGTCACTATAGACCACGGCACAGGCCAGGAAAGGAGTAACACCTCTCCTTTGATCACAGCACCTTGGAAGAACTGAAAATTTACAGGACCCTATAAGTATCCCTGAAAATAGGTGCACAATAGCTGAAGTACATGTCCACACTGGAAGCAGAGACCTACCTTAACAAAGAGTTAAAAAGTCAAGCATTTTCCTGGGAAAATGAGCAAACAGCATAAAAACTCAAACTATTGAATCTTACTTTGGTGACAAAGAAGAACAAAAGCTACAACCAGCAGAAGGCAACAAAGTCAAAGCTCCTACATCCAAAGTCTTCAATAAAAAGATGAATTGGTCTCAGGACATGAAAGAGTTCAAAAAGAATTTTGAAAATCAAGGAAAAGAAGTAAAGGAAAAAATGGGAGGAGAAATGAGAGTGATGCAAGAAAATCAAGAAAAACAAGTCAACCACTTGCTAAAGGAAACCCAAAACAATACTGAAAAAAATAACACCTTAAAAATAGACTAACTCAAATGTCAAAAGAAGTCCAGAAAGCCAACAGGAAGAAGAATGCCTTAAAAAAGAGAGTTGGCTAAATGGAAAAGGAGGTCTCAAAGCTCACTGAAGAAAATAATTCCTTCAAAATTGGAGTGTAGCAAATAGAAGTTCATGACTCTGTGACAAATTAAGAAACTGTAAAATGAACCAAAAAAATGAAGAAATAGTAGACAATGTGAAATATCTAATTGGAAAAACAACTGACTTGGAAAATAGGTGCAGGAGAGAGAATGTTAAAATTATTGGACATGGTTGGAAATTCAGCAAAAGAGGCAAGAGAGATTGGTCAGGAAGATAGGAAAACTTAAGTGAGGAGAGGAGGCAGTAAGAATACCCTACCCCTTCCCCATCCCCTATGGAGCAGTCTGCAAAAGCAGAAGTGGGTATTATGAGCAACTCTAGTGATTATTCCCAGAAGTTATAATTTCTCACCGACTACTAAGTATTCCAAGGAAATAGTAAAGCTAGCATTGTTTTTTGTTTTATCTACACTTTGCAAAAATTATGATTTGAGCCATGAATTGAAAGTGAACCCTCATGATGGGGTACTTTGTTATAGACAGTGTTTGCAACAAAAGTATGTAAAAGAAACAAGTTCTAATTGGCCAGAGATTTGTTCCTTTTCACTGAAAAATGAAACTGTTTCTTCAGCATTTTAGAATATATTATCATGCAAATGCATGTCTTGCATAATGTCTCAGACTATTCACATCCCTAAGTCTGTGTCAGTGGACAAACTCATGATATCTTTTGGGATTAAGGGAGGGTGAGAGCTGAACAGAGATTTATGAGAATTCAAAACTCTTAGACAATTGTATTAAATGTTAAATATTGAGTGATGAAAAGGCTTATCAAGATATCCTTGACTTTTTAATGCCAATAAAATGATATCTAAGAAAATAGCCTGGATTTAGGATCCTGTAAGCATTGGTCCAGGAGTCAGGAGAGATGGATGTTAGATCCGGTTCTACGAGTAATTACTTCAGTGAGCTTGGATCTTATATATATGTATATATATATATATATATATATATATATATATATATATATATATATACATATATATATATATATATATGTATGTATATATATTCATTTATCCATTCATTCATTCATTCATTTATTTATCTATTTATCTATCTATCTATTTATTTATTTATCCCTAGTACCTAAGACATAGTAGGCATTGTTGATTGATATAGGCCATAATTTTTCTCATCTATAAAATGAGTGTGTTAAGTTGGGTAATATCTAAGATTTCCTCCTCTCTTAAAATGTTATGACTGCTATCCAAACAGACTTTTTGAATCATTACTTACAACTAGAGGCAATGTTGGCATAATAGGAAAAATATAGTTAAAGAATTAGAGGGGAGGTGGAGCCAAGATGGTGGAGTAAAATCAGTGAATGCTTGTGTTCTCCCCCAAACCCCTCCAAATATCTGTTAAAAAAGACTCTAAAAAAATTCTAGAGCTACAGAATCCAAAAAAGACAGAGTGAAATAAATCTCCAGACCAAGACAGCCTGGAAGGTAGACAGGAAGGGTATACCAGGCTGGGATTGGACAGCAGCCAAGGATAGGCCATGCAGGCATGGACTGGACAGGAACGGACTTGGCCAGAGCATGCCTCAGGGGACTGGAATCACTGGCAGCTGTGGCACTTTCCAGACTTCTCAAATAACAAATGCCAAAGACAGCCTAGAAGATCAGTGGGAAACCTCTGTGGGACCTGGATGAAAGAGGAGTACAGTCTGGCTGGGGTCTGCTCCCAGCCCTAGGGTGATGGATGTGGCAGAGGCAGTGGTGGTGGCAGCAGCAGTAGTAGCAGTGGCTGCTTCCAGAGCTCTGGGCCCACAGACAGTGGTGGTTTGAGTGACTGATACAAAATCCCTAAAGCCTGGGATAGTACATCCACCCCCACCAACATTGAAAGCAGAGTCCTACTTTGATAAAGAGTTTAAAAAGTCAAGTATTTGTCTGGGAAGATGAGCAAACAATGGGAAAAAAATTCAAGACTATAGAATGTTACTTTGGTGACAAAGGAAATCAAAACATACAACCAGAAGAAGATAACAAAGTAAAAGCTCCTACATCAAAAACCTTCATGAAAAATATGAATTGGTTGCAAAACATGGAAGAGGTCAAAAAGAGTTTTGAAAGTCAAGTAAGAGAAGTAGAAGAAAAATTGGAGAAGAGAAATGAGAGTGATGCAAGAAAATCATGGAAAATGAGTAAACAGATTGCTAAAGGACAATCTCTCGAAAAATACTGAAGGAAATAACACCTTAAATATAGACTAACCCAAATGACAAAAGAGGTTCAAAAAGCCAATGGAGAGAAGAATGCCTTAAAAAAGAGAAATGGCCAAATGGAAAAGGAGGTCCAAAAGCTCACTGAGGAAAATAATTTCTCCAAAATTAGAATGAAGAAAATGTAAGCTAATGACTTTATGAAAAATCAAAAAGTTATAAAAACAGAACCACAAGAATAAAAAAATAGAAGACAACATGAAATATCTCATTGGCAAAACCTGTCACGTGGAAAATAGATCCAAGAGAGAGAATTTAAAATTATTGGACTACCTGAAAGCCATGAACCAAAAAAAAGAGCCTAGACACCATCTTTCAAGAAATTATCAAGGAAAACTGCCCTGATATTATAGAACAAAAGGATGAAATGGAAATTAAAAGAATCCACTGATCACTTCTTGAAAGAGATCCCAAAAGGGATCCTAGGAATATTGTAGGCAAATTCCAGGGTTCCTAGGTTAAGAAGAAAATATTACAAGCAGTCAGAAAGAAACAATTCAAGTGTTGTCATAATCCAATCAAGATAACACAAGATCTAGCACCTTCTACATTAAGGGATTGGAGGGCTTGGAATATGATATTCAGGAGGTCAAAGGAGTTCGGATTAAAATCAAGAATCACCTACCTAGAAAAGCTGGGTATAATACTTCAGGGGGAAAAAATTGGACACTCAGTGAAATAGAGGGCTTTCAAGAATTCTTCATGAAAAGAATACAGCTGAATAGAAAATTTGGTTATCAAATCCAAGACTCCTGATAAGCATGAAAAGGTAAACAGGAAAGCGAAATTGTAAGGGACTTATTAAAGTTGAACAGTTTACATTTCTACATGGAAAGATGATATTTGTAACTCATAAAACCTTCCTCAGTTTTAGTGCAATTAGAAGTATAGATAGACAGATAGATAGATAGATAGATAGATAGATAGATAGATAGATAGATAGATAGATAGATAGATAGGTAGATAGATAGATGGATAGATAGATAGATAGATAGATAGATAGATAGATAGATAGATAGATAGATAGATAGATAGATAGATAGATAGATAGATAGATAGATAGCACAAGGTAAGTTGAATATGAAGGAATGATATCTAAAAAATAAAATTAAGGGGTGAGAGGAATATATTGAGAGGTGAAAGGGAGAGATAATATGGAGTAAATAATCTCATATAAAAGAAGCAAGAAAAAGGCTTCACAATGGATAGGGAGAGAGGGGAAGTGAGAGGGAATGAGTGAATCTTACTCTCACTGGATTTGGTTTAAGGAGGGAATAACATGCACACTCAATTGGGTATCTTACCCTACAGGAAAGTAAAGGGGAAGGGGATGGGGGTTATGATGGAAGGGAGGGCAAATTGGGGGAAGAGTAGTCAGAAGCAAACACTTTAGAAAAGGGACAGGGTCAAATGAGAAAATAGAATAAGTTGGGGAAGAGGATAGGATGGGGGGAAATACAGTCTTTCATAACATAATTATTATGGAAGTGTTTTACATAAGTACATATGTATAACCTCTGTTGAATTGCTTGCCTTTTCAACTAGAGTGGGTGGGGAGGGAAGAAGAGAGATAATTTGGAACTCAAAGTTTTAAAAATAAATGCTAAAAACCGTTTTTACATGCAAATGAGAAATACAATATGCAGACAATGGGGTATAGAAATCTATCTTGCCGTACAAGAAAGTAAGGAAGAAGGGGATAAGAGGAGGGGTGATAGAAGGGCAAACAGACTGGAGTAAATAGTAATCAGAATACATACCATCTCAGGGAAGGGAGAGGAGGAAGATGAGGAGAATATTTGGAACTCAAAATCTTATGGAAATACATGTTGAAAACTAAATATTAATAAATTAATTTAAAAAGAATTATAGAATTTGAGTCCAAATCATGCCTCAGATTATGACCTTCTCAGTGTTTTCAAGGTACTTACACTTTTGAGCCTTGAGGGTTTCACCTATAAAATAAAAGCGGTTAAAGGTTTCTGAGGCCCTGTTGACTAAATCCATATTTCTGTATATTTCCTTCTTGAATTACTACATCACCTACAGGTAAACAAAGGTATTATATAGAATTAAAAATATTTTGAGATATTAATGTAATTTTTTGTTCATAATGGTATTTTCAAAGATTATAAAAGTAACAGTTTTTAAATGTAGAACTCTTTCAATGCAACTAGATGTGATTGTAATTTCTAATCAGCTATAAAATTTCAGCCTTTTAAAATTATAGAAAATAGACCATTTGATAACTTCCATTAGTTGACATTTCATTTTAAATTAAAGCAAAGAACTTCATGCTATGCCTTAATGTGTTCTATTGTAATATCACATTTCATTAATCAATTTCTTTAAAAGTCCTACAGAATGTCTTCTAGAAAAATGTTATATATTTGCTTCCTTCTCTTCCTCTCCAAATAATACCCAGATTTTTACAAACTATGGCACACACCTTTTGGTCTTGAGCATAAAATTATTTGGGGAATGATCAAACAATGATTAAAATTGTTATTTATATCATAAATCACACATTAACACATGCACTGTTTTCAATGAAAACAAAGTTTAAATCAAAATCAACAAAAGGCAGAGTAGCAAAGAGAATTATCTCCCATCAAGTATGAATATACCACTATGATCATGCAACACACTTTCACAAATATAGTCAAATTTGAGTAAAAACATTGGATTTGCTCAGTAAGGTACCACATATAAATGAAACAAAATGATACATAAAACTTGCTATATTTAAATGTAAACTGTATAAACTTAAAGTTAACTATCCTTTATAGAAGTTAAAAGTTCTGTGATATTTGTTACACATCTCTGTGCTATTCACTTCAGAAATTTCAGCATAAAAAACTAGTTGTCTTTTAACTTGTAGTATTTTTAAATGGAAATAAAAAACAAAAATTTTACAGAATTATTCTTTATTTAATGTACTTGATGCTATGTCTTTATTTTTTGTCTAAAAAAATTAATTTAGAGGCAGAGTCAAGATGATGCAGTAAGATCTTAGCAAAATTATATCAGTTCCTCCAAAATCTCTTCCAAGAGGACCTAAAAAACATGCTAAACTGAACACTGAGTGGCAAAGCCAAGAAAAAGTCATAGTGAGTCATTTTCTAGCCCAGAAAGTCTTAGGAAGATAGATGGGGTACCCCTACACTGTGGTAGGGGTAGGCCAGAAACTGAGGACAGCAATATAAGTGCCACTAAACTCTTGCAGTAACATTGAACTATGGCTATAGCAAAAGAGGCAGGGAGCTTCACGGCTCACAGGGAAAGTAAGAAGACTGAACACATGGGCAAAAAGCTACCCCAACAGAATTTTGTACTAACACTAGGCAAAGAAATGCATGGCATCTAGCAGCCTTATTGTCCATTACCCCATTTCAGGTTGGATAAGATTAGTGTCAGTCTCAAGGAAGCAGGGGTCCTACCTATGTAAGGAGCAGAGTACAGATCAGGAGGAGAGTGAATGCACCTTTTTCAGATCACATCACATTTAAAGCATCAAACAATAATTTCATTCTACAGATAACAATGAGACAACATACCAAAATTTGTGAGATGTACCCAAAGCAGTAATTAAGGGAACTTTTATATCTCTAAATGCTTATGTCAATAAAAGAGAAAGAACAGATGAACAAATTGAGAATTCAACTAAAAAAGACTATAAAAACAACAAGTTAAAAAGTCCTAAGTAAACACTGAAACAGAAATCTTGAAAAACAAAGTAGTGATTAGTAAAATTAAAGGTTAAAAAATTGAACTAGTAAATAAAATGAGAGTTAATTTTTTTTAAAAAAACAATAAAATTTATAAACCACTGGTTATTTTATTTTAAAAAAAGGAAAAAAGTTACCATTAAAAATGAAAAGGGGGGATGAAAAACCAATGAAGATGAAATAAGTGATTGCTAAGACTATTAAGAATTATTTTGTCTAACTATGTGGCAATAAAACTAATGATTTTAATGGATAAATATTTTTAAAATGTGAATTGCCCAGATTGACTGAAGAATAAATAGAATACCTAAATAATTGCATCTAAGAAAAAGAAGTTGAACAAGCCATAAATAAGCTCCATAAGGGGGAAAACACAAGACTAAATAGATTTCCAAGTGAATTCTACCAAACATTTGAAGAAAAATTATGTTACATAATACTAGAGTATTATAGTACTATGTACTATATAATTCTAATACTATATAAACAGCTTGAAAACAATAAAGAAATCTACCAGATTCCTTCTATGACACCAGTATGGTTTAGATATGTAAACCAGAGAGAAGAAAAATAGAGAAAAAAAACATGGAACAATTTCCAGAGTGAATATTAATGGCCAAAAAATTTAAATAAAATCCCAGAAATGAATTTCAAAATACATATTACAAAGATTTTATGGTATGGCCACTTTAGCTTTCTACTAGGAATGGAGGGCTGAGTCAGTATTAGGAAAGCTATAAGCATACTTAACCATATCCATAGCAAAAATGATAAAATCATAAGATTATTTCAATAAATGCAAAAACTATTTTTGCTGATTCCTATTACAATCATTAGAGAGCATGGAAATAGAACTTTTCTTAAAGTGATAAAGAGTTTATATCTATAACCAAGAATATTTTTTTGTAATTGAAATAGACTAGAAGCCTTTCCAATTAGATGAATAGTGAAGTAAGGATGTCCATTATCATAATTATTGTTCAATACTGTACTAGAAATGCTAACTATAGCAATTAAACAAGAAAAAAGTAAGCGAAGGAATAATAGACAACAAAAAACACCTCACTTTTTGCACATGAATTAGAAAACCCTGGAGAGTCAATTAAAAATCTTGTCAAAACAATTAACAACTTCAACAAAGCTGCAGGACATAAAATAAACTCAGACAAATCATCAACACTCATATATTACCAACAAAACCTATCAGGAAGAGATAGAAAGAGAAATTCCATTCAAAATAACTACAGATAGTAGAAAATATTTGGGAACCTACATGTCACAACATACATAGAAACTATATGAACATAGTGACAAAGTTCTCTCCACACAAATAAAAAGAAACATAAATATTTGCTCAAATATTAATTTCTCATTAGTGAGCCATGCCAAAATAATAAAAATGGCAATGCTACTTAAATTATTTTACTTTTTCAGTGTCCTATCAAGCAAACCATTAAAGAATTACTTTATATAGAGGAGTAGATCAGTGGGATAGGTTAGGTACACAAGACACAGTAGTCAATGTTTATGGCCATCTACTGTTTGATAAACCCAAGGACTCCAGCTTCTGATATAAGAACTCACTGTCTGACAAAAACTTCTGGGAAAACTCAATAATTGTGTGGAGGAAAATGGGCATAGACTAATGCCTGACAATGTACACTAGAATGAAGTCCAAGTGGGTACAAATTAGGGGAGTTTATTTGTCATATTTATGGAGAATAGAGAGAGTTATGATCAAACAAGAGATAGAGAACATTATGAAATGCTAAGAGCCATTCTCCAATTCTTAGCAGGCAGTTTTCTGAAGACATAATCAAAGATATCTATAGTCATATTTTTTTTTAAATTCCAAATCACTAGTAATTAAAGAAATTCAAATTAAATCTTTCTGAGGCACCACCTCACATCTATTATATTAGCTAACATGACAGAAAAATAAAGTAATCCATTCTGGAGATGATGTAAGAAAATGGGTACACTAATGCATTGGTGGAACTGTGAACTCACTGTGAACCAACCATGCTGAGAACAAATTGGAATTATGCCCCAAAAGCTATAAAACTGTGCATACTCTTTGACACAGTGATATTGTTACTAAATCTATACTCGAAGCCAAGCAAAGAAAAAAGAAAAGGACTGATATATACAAAACTATTTCTTGCAACTCATTTTTGTGGTGGCAAAGAACTGGAAACTGATGGGATGTCTTATCAATTGTGGAATGGCTGAAAAAGTTACAGTATATGAAAGCAATGGAATACTATTGTGTTATAAGAAATGATGAAGGAGAAAGTTTCAGAAAGACATGGGAAGACTTGTGGCAAGAAGAATCTGAAATGACTAAGAAACAAAAGTTCTAGCTTCTAAGTATCTGATTTACCAAGTAACACATGCCAATTACACAACAAGTCAGGACCAGGACTCCTCAGCTTGGCACTGAACCCAGAATTCTTGGAGAGATAGATTTTTGTGCGTTGAAAGAAAACAATTAACAGAATACAAACTAGGATTCAAGATTAAGTATTTCTAATTGGAGGAAAGATTGGAGATTTTCCAAATTGGGAGGGGGAGCATACAGGTACAATCCCCTGAAATCAGGAAAAGGGGTGCTCCATTCCTCTGTATTCAATCAAAGGAAAATGGAAATAGCAACTTATTGACCACTATGATGCCAGTTGTCAGGTAATACTTTTGAGAGGGGAGATTTACATGTCACCAAGGCAAGTAAGAATACTAAGCAAACACAAATACCTGGAAATGAAAAGCTAAAACAATACAACAATGACCATTAATATTAAATCATATCAAATCCTCCTTGTATTTTAGTAAGCCACTCCCAATGTCTATTTACTCATTTCATCTTGTCTTGAGTTCCAAATGTCCTATGTAGTTGTCTGATCTTTGGAAATATCTTCTTTTAAACATTATTGAATAAGCTTCATTCCTAGGACAGCACTGAAAGGGGTTCTGCCTCTCTGGTTCCAAATCATTTGTATATATTTCTAGGTAATTCAGCTAAAATCTGCCTGTAACAGGATTTGATACAATTTAGAGTTAGAATTTCCATTTTTATATACCACTTCCTGTTTCTTTCTTTGCCTAAATTCTATACTGATAAAAGAATCTTATTTTTTTTAATCATGAGGGTCTAATTTATAAAAAATGAACTTTTCTGTTTTTCTTAGAATGATCAGACATAATTTAAAGTGGGAAAAAAATTTTCCTTTCTTTACAATTATCAGTGTAATTTTATATGTAAAATCTTCTATCCAAATTTGAGAATTTATTACTAAAATAGACTCAAAGTCTGATTTGCTATACCAAATACATTTGACAATCAATCACATTCATATTATATATTTTTAACAGGAAACAGTCTAATCTTGTTGCTTTCTCAAACTTTACTATTCCATTGAATTCGATACTCTCAAACTTTTGTTTCTTCAGTTATTTTACCCATTACAGACTTATATGAAATGAGGCAAAGTAAAGTGAGCAGAACCAGGTGAACAGTTTACACAGTAATAGCAATATTGTAAAGATAATCATTAAGTATGAAAGATTTTGTAACCATGATCAGTACAATGATCCCCCATAATTCCAGATAATGCTATCTTCAGAGAGAGAACTGATGGGCTTAGAATATAAGTTGAAGCATATTTCTTTTTATCTCTTTTTCAGGACATGGATAATGTGGACATATGTTCTGCATGACTTCAAATGTGTAAGGACTATTGTATTTCTGTTCTTCTCAATAGCATAGGGAGTGGTAATGGGAGGTAAAGAATTTTGAACTGAAAATAAATTTATTAATAAATATTACCCTCTTGCAATAGATAAATTTATGACTGGTTTAAAGAAAAAATTCATGGGAGCAGTTTAAACTAACCAAAGCAAAGGCTATTTAAGAAGCAGAAATATAGATACAAAGAGCCCAAATACAATAAATATGATTTACTGAATTTATCATGGATATTTACAAGCACTGTTATTGATAGGACAGAAAACTGCTTTTTGTACATGCTTTAGTCACAAAATCTAAAAAACTGAAACAACTTTTTGACAAGATACATGCAGAATATATTGGCAAGATGAGATAATTCCCCTCCAAAAAAAAAATCCAGACATTTTTATAAAGCAAAAACAAATCTTTTTTATGTCATTTCAAAACAATTGCTCATATTCCATAAAGTTGTTTACAAAATCATTGAGTTTAAAAACCCTCATTTGAAAGGAACATTATTGCTTCTGACTGTGGTTATTCATATGGTCAGACAAGTACATGATATGTCACGTGCAAAAGAGATTAAAATTGTTTTTATTCATTAAAAATATCTCTAGAGACTTTTATGGTCAATTAATTAAAAGACAAAATATTTCTTTCTGCACTACAAATTGCAAATATAATTTAAAATGCTCATTTGATTAAATAATCAGTCAACAAATATTTACCAAGAATCTCTTCCATGCCAAGCACTGTGCTAAGCTGGGGATTCCAAGAGGGCAAAAGAAAATCTATACTCCCAGGAATTATACAACCTAATGGAGCAAACGATGTAAACAGCTAAGTACAAACAAAATATGTACAAGGTAAATTGGAATTGATCAACAGAGAGAATTACTAGAAATAGTTAGGATTGGGAAAGGTTTTATATGGAAAATGGGATTTTAGTTGAGACTTGAAAGAATCCAAGAAGTCAGGAAGTGAAAACAAGGGAAAGAATTACAGCCACAGGGGATTACCAGTGAAAATAACACTGATATGGGCTTTAGAGTATCTTATTCAAAGAACAGTAAAGAGGTCAGATTTTCTTGATGCCAGAGTATGTGGTGGGGTGTAAAGTATAAAAAGACTGAAAAGACAGAGAGAATTCTGGGAAAATAGCAGAGCAGGTCAGAAAATTCCAAGCTCTCAAGGTTTTCCCCCAGAAAAGAGTTAAAATAGCACTTTAGGGAAAACAAAGTGTGGGTGGAGATAAATAAGAATAGGAGCACAATCCAGTTCTTCCTGGGACAATTTGAGAAAATTAGAAGAAAAATCCCAGGATGAGGTTTGGTCCCTGTAAAGAGTACACAACTGCAGGCTAGGTGCCATTTGAGCAACAAGCAGAAAGCCTTTAAATAACAAGAGGTAAATTTTGAGGTTAGCTGCTTTGAGCAGCCACATTGTTCCCAACTACAGGATCTTTTCACCCCTGGATAGTGAGGGGAGTTTGGCATTTGAGCCTGGGAAGATTGAGGGAACCTCTGCTGATAAGGAACTCCAGACCTAGCTGATCTTCAACAAGGGGTGGGGGCAAGAAGGAATCAGCACAAGCCCAAAGAGTGCAGAAAGTCCCTCACTGGGTGTACTTGCAGGAGGTTGGAGGTTTGGCTTTAGAGCAAGAGGCACCATTTCCCATACTCCAAGGCTAGAGGTGATTACAAAAATTAAGCTATTACTACAAGAAATAAATGCACAGGCAAAGGAGAAATAATCCAGCCATAAAAAGGGAATAGAGATGATCCTTCAGAGGAGGATATTGAAGGAAAGAAATCCCCAAAAAGTAATGCCAAATGGTCACCTGCCCAAAAAGAATTCATAGAAGATCTTTAAAAAGATTTTAAAAATCAAATGACAAAGATGGAGGAAAAGCTAAAAATAAAAAGAATAATCAGAGAAAAACAAGAAGTTTTATGAAAGGAAAGTCAACCAATTATAAAAGGAAATGCTGAATCTTAAGGAAGAAAATTACACCTTGAAAATTAGAATTGTGCAAAGTGAAGTCTGTGAAATCATACGAGATCAAGAAAGAATCAAACAAAATATGAAAAATGAAAAAAATGGAAGAGAAATTGAAACATAAGACAAACAACAGATTTGGAGAATGGATAAAGAAAAGAAAATATAAAAATAGCCATATTAACCACAAGTTATGATCAAATAAGGATCCTTGATACAATAATACAACAACAAAAAAAGAAAATTGTCCTACAACATTGGAAGGAGGGCAAAGGGAGGAGTAGAAATAGAAAAAATCAACCTTGCTCGGGGTCAGGGCCCGAATCCCCTGTATCCCCCTGATCCACAGGCCTCTAATCTGTAGGCCCTGAAGGAAGGAGACCGGAGACAAGATGATCCAAGCAACAACCCTTTATTCAGCTGAGGGTTAGGGTTTATAAAGGCTGTATCCACCAATCCCATGACTTCACCATCTGATGCCTATTCCACATCCTTACACCTGCAGTAAGGAAGGAAGCTTATCTTGTTCCTGCAGTTAGTTCCTGGGTTCCCAGGCCCACTTGTAACTTTACTGTACAGGACATCAGTATCTGCAGGAACATCAGGTTCCAGGGTCACACAGAGCTTCTGCCAGGGTGTGCATCAGCACTGTTCCCATGGGAACAGGCTTTGCCTCTGACTTGCACACCCTGGGACCCTCTGGGCCCCTTACATAACCTATCACTACTTAAAAGAGATCTTATGAGGAAAACTCATAGTCAAATTATGAAACCCCCAGTTTAAGGATAAAATATTAAAATCAACAAGATTAAAACAATATCTAGCAGCAGAGACATTAAAGGACCACAGATCTTGGAACACAATATATCAAAGAGCAAAAAAACTGGGGATTTGGTGGAAAATGGCATAACCTGCAAAGTTAAGTATTAATCTGAATGAAAAAAAGTGAGCATTTAATAAACTTTCAGACTTTCAAGACTTTGTTAAAATAACCCTGCAATTAATAGAAGATTCAACATACAATAACCAAGAGAAATATAAAGTACATATCAAAGACCAATAATAAAGGATTCATAAAGACAGACTGTTTACTTTTTTATATGTAAAATGTGTTTCTAAGATTCTTATTAATAATTGGGTAGCTAATAAGAAATATTGGAGTAAACCTGAGTATGATATGAATTTAAAAAATAAACCCATTTAAGAACAGCTTCAAAGAGTAATTATTTTATACAAATGAGGTGCAAGCAGAAGAATCAATACAAAAGCATTAGATAGGGGAGGAGGGTTGGTAGTTTTGATAACCTGCTTTCATTGGGAATGGATTTAAAGAAGGAAAAATACATATATGTTTAGAAGAGTATAAAAGTCTTCTAAATTCAGAAGCAATGAAATGGTAGGGGCATAAGGAGGGGGGAGAGAACAAAGGAGGGATCTTTAGAGGAAAGATGGGTGTCTATATTTATGGGAATGGGAGGATAGGAGAGGGATCCTTACAGGGGGTTAGGCAAGTAATAGGAGGGCAAGGTAATGGATACAAGTAAAGTAAAGGAATCAGGAGGGATAGGAAACAAGTGATATGCACAAGTGAAAACAAAGATCAGGAGTAGAATATGTTTGAGAAAGTATATGTGTATATATGTATTTATATATGTATTTGTGTAAGTATTTGGGGTATAAGATATCTTCAGGGAAGACTAGTATCTCTGGTGTGATGGCTGCTGACTCCTTTACAGGGATGTTTTCCACCTTTGTGTTCCACCTGTTCCACCCAACTCTCACCTCTGGCTCCAAGAAGCTGTAGCATGTGCCACATCTTGTAAACCATTTCAACAGACTGGCTAAACCAAGTTGAGGGTAACCAAAGGGTCTCAAATCCATTGGTGATTTGGGCAGGGTGGGTCTACCCCAGGCATGTAAAGACTTCCCTTGGTGGAATGACTGGATGAGAACAATTTGTTCCAACAGTCACGAAGGCAGCTGAAGCAGGGACTATGGAGGTCTTACTTGGTTAGACATAGAAGACACGAAGATCATCCACTGCATCCTAAGCCATCACCAGTCATCTTTATTCTTTTCTACCACTGGACTGTGGTGATTCTGGAGTAGAGAGTGAAGCTGATGACTTCATGCCACTCTGCCTCACTTAAATCCAATTTATGCATGAATCAAAAGATCATCACTCATATCATTTTACTATTATATCTATCTCAAAGTCCTGTGGTGACAGGCAAGTGATGAAGCAGCAGGTGTGGATACAGTGCTAGCTTTAGTCACAATCCTGTACACAGGTGACCCAGGCCATAGGGTTGCTTATCACTGGAAGCAGCAGTGGGATTTGGAATCCCCTGGGTGTCTGAGTAGCCTTTTAAGGATCTCACTGCTCACCTGGTATGAGGAAGGGTCTAGAAAAGGTGACTTAAAAATTGTATTTTTACCCAACCCTGGCCTGATTACCAGGGCAGGAGGGGAACTACACTCCGTGGTCAAAACACACACACAAAAATGTACAAAAAATCTTTAACGACAGTTCCACTCACCATTGGCATATGAAACGTGCACGCTTACAGATAACACAAAATCCAATATACTTGAAAGACAAAAAAATCTTGTTGCAAGAGAAAACAACAGATATCACATTCAAATGGCAAGTCTGAGTGAAACAAGACTGACAAATGAAGGCCAGCTTAATGAAGATGGAGCTCGATACACATTTTTCTGGAGTGGTCACAGCGAAAGAGAGAGCCATGATGCTGGCATGTTTTGCAATCAAAACTAATCTAGTCAACAAGCTAGTATGCCTGCCAAAAGGAGTGAATGACAGGCTTAGTGGCAATTGCCACTTAAAGGAAAACATCATGCCACCATCATCAATGCCTATGCTCCCACCATGAGTAACCTTGATGAGATCAAAGAAAAATTTTATGAAGACTTATTGAAGACTTTATTGAAGTCTTATCATCAATGTGCCATAAGAGGATAAGTTTATAATTCTGGGTGACTTTAATGATAGAATAGTCTCAGACTACCAGACTTGGAAGGCAGTCTGGGAGGAAGGCAAGGAGAAATAGAGTTAGAAACAGCAACAACAATGGTCATTTGCTACCAAAGACTTGTGCATCTCATGAACTTTCCATCACCAACACTGTCTTCTGTTCACCTAAATGCAATAAAATTTCATGGATGCATCCTTGCAGTAAACATTGGCATCTAACAGACTATGTGATTGTAAGGAGAAGAGACAGACAAGATGTGAGAGTGATTAAGGCAGTGTGTGGTGCAGAGTGCTGGACTGATCATAGACATCCTTTCCAAGGTAAATATTCTCATTCATCAAAAGTGGTGTCCCTAGGCAAAATGATTACCAGAAGAATTAATATCAACAAATTAGAGCTCTTCTCTGAGCGTGAACAGTTTTTTGCTAACTGGGAGGGAAAGTTGAGCTAACACAGTTGCCAACAGTGGAGCAGCAAGGAAGTGGGCAGCTTTCAGAGATTTGGTGTACAGCATTGCATTTGCTCATCTGGGTCAGGACACTCACAATTACCAAGACCGGTTTGATGAAAATTATGGGGAAAATCAGAAGCTTCTTAAATGAAAAATGAGAACAGGATTTATCAGCAGGATAGTTCATCCATGTCTAAGAAGACAGCATTTAATTCCATTAAAAGTGAAGTACAAAAGAAGCTTAGAGAGAAGTAGGATTTCTGGCTCAGAAAGAAGGAATGATGAAATTCAGTCTTATGTTGCTAGTAACAATCTAAAGCACTTTATGATTCCCTGGAGGCTATTTATGAACCAAAAGCCTATGATGCATCACAACTATTCAGCGCTGATGGAGCCACATTGATTAGTGGTAAGGATACAATCCTAGAGAGATGGGCTGAACACTTCTGTAGTGTTCTCAACAGATCATCATCAATCAGTGCTGAGCTCACTGACCATTTACCTCAGTTTGAAGTCAATCCCTCCCTAGCTGAACCACCAACTGAAGAAGTTTTGAATGCCATTAACCTCCTTTCAAGTGCCAAAGCACCTGGCACTGATTCTATACCAGCTGACATTTACAAAGTAGGGGATCCATTGCTCATACAAAAGCTGACTGAAATTTTCCAGGTTATATGGTAAAAGAAGTTAAACTCCAGGAATTCAAGGATGCCTCCATTGTCCTTCTCTATAAAGATAAAGGAAATAGATTGTCCTACAATAATTACGGGATGTGTGTGTCTCTTAGACATCACTGGCAAGATTCTTGCCAGTGTCCTCCTTAGTAGGCTGATCTGTCACCTGGAAGATGGTCATTTACCTGAGAGCCAATATGATTTCAGAAAGGGTGGAGCAATAGTCAACATGGTGTTTGATGCCTAACTCCAAGAAAAATGCCAGGAGCAGAACAGTGGTATGTACATAATGTTTGTAGATCTGACCAAGACCTTTGATACTGTTAGTTGTGAGGGATTATGGAAAATTATGTCAAAATCTGGAGATGTTCTTCAGTATTGTATGTCAATTTCATGATGGCATTCTTGCCCAGGTTCTGGATAATGGACAGTGCTCTCATGCTTTCCCAACTACCAATGGAGTGAAACAGGGCTGTGTGCTTGCTCTCATGCTTTTTAGCATGATGTTTTCAGTCATGTTGTCAAATGCTTTCAATGAGGATGTAATTAGCAATTTAAGTGGAAAGATCTTTCTCATTCACTAACAGGCCCATGTGACCTGCTTTAATAACCTGGAAGCCTAAGAGACAAGTGGTGGGAGGATCTTGCTGAACAGTCAGAATAGGAAGTGTGGAGCAGAACTGGGAGGAAGTGATGATTGTGATGGGTATGGAGGAGAGAAGACAGGCAGGCAGGCATGGCAAGGCTCAGGTTCATGAGTGTTTGCTTGTGAGAAGACCCTGGCAGAGGGAGAGAGGCTTGAGAATGGCTTTGCCCCCCACGGTGATCATGTTTATTAACTTCTTGGTCACCATGACAAATTTTCCTTTCTGGTTCTGGGATTCTGCTTTCTGGTATTTAAATAAATATTTTTCTTCTGCCTTCTTTGTAGAGAGTCTTTTCTATTTTGCAATTGAGAACTATACTAGCATATTCATAGTCACCACCAGTGCTGTGAATATTGCCTTGGTGATACAAAAGAGGAATATGGCATCAAGGTCAACTACAACACTGATGGTAAATTCTTCAATCTGAAAAGGCTACAAGCCATGACCAAAGTGGAGGGAGTGTTGGTGCATGATTGTGCAATCAGTGCAGCCTCTGAAGCTGAGATGCAACAAAGTATGGATCAGTTCTCTGCTGCTTGTGCTGATTTGGCCTAATAGTTAACACCAAGAAAACATAAGTGCTCCATCAGCCATCATTCATGTGTGGAACCATTGGTTAAAGCAGATAGAGAAGTTCTGAATGCTGTGGATAAATTCCCTTACCTTGGTAGTGTACTTTCTAGGGATGTACACATTGATAATGAGGTTTAAACATGCATTGCCAGTGTTTGGGGGACTCTGAATGAAAGTATGAGAAAGAAGAGGTATCAGACTGACTACCAAACTGAACGTCTACCGAGCCATTATGCTGACCTCATTGTTGTATGCCTGTGAAGCCTGGACAATCTGCCAGTGCCATGCCAGGAAACTGAATCACTTCCATTTGAATTGTCTTAGGAATATTCTGAAAATCACCTGGCAAGATAAGGTATCAGGCACTGAAGTCTATTTGAACCAAACTGCCAAGTACTCAAACTATGCTTCAGAGTGTGCAACTCTGATGGACTGGCCATGTTCTTCGAATGTAAAATGTACACTTGCCAAAAAGTCTATTTTATGGGAAACACACAGGGCAAGTGATCACATGGTGGTCAGAAGAAGTGATACAAGACAGTCTCGAGGTCTCTCTCAAGAACCTTGGGAATTGATCGTGTGATATGAGAGACACTGGCACCAGACCACTCAGCATAGAGTGTCCACATTAGAGAAGGTGCTGTGCTCTATGAGCAAAGCAGAATTGAAACAGTTCAAAGGCAATGCAGGTTGTGCGAATTTAGAGCACCCACTCCAAATGTTCACATGGATTATTTGTGTCTGATCTGTAGTAGACCATCCCAAGCTCGCATTGGTATGATTAGCCACAGTCGGGCACACTGAAACTTGACTTTATCACAGTGATGTCGTTTTTGTCCTTTTTGAGAACAAAGGACAAGGACTAATTTATCTCTACCTACAGAGAAACATCTAAATTTTATGGGGATGGGGGAGGGTAAAAAGAACACAGTAAAAAAGTATGCAGCAGAGAACAAAAGAAAATTCACAAGGAAGCAAAGAAAAGGTGGACAATTTTCAACAGAACATGTATTATTTATCATACAGGCTTACTTGAAATGAAAATTTATTGTTACATATTTTTAATCCTCTCATGTTCTGCTATAAACATGCCATGCTCTTTTTTTCTTTCTTGCTTTGTATCTAAGTCCTAATATTTAAGTATATGATTTTCTTGTTTCCTTTCTCTATTCTGTTTTTGTGTTCTGACTCTTGAGTCTAAAATAATTTTTTTAAAAAGACTGAAAAGGTAGGAAAGGTTCAAGTTGTGAAATGCTTTGAATGACAGATGATTTTATATTTGATCCTAGAGATAATAAGGAACCATAGTAGATAATTTAAATAGAAAGTGGCATGGTCAGCTCTGTACTTAGAGAAGATCAAGGTGATCTTCTTTGATCACAATGAGCTGAATGGAGGATGAAGCAGAGTTGAGAGAAACTTAAAGTAGAGCACGAAGCAGCAGGTTATTATAATTATGAAGACATGAGATATTGAATGCCTGCAAGAAAATGGTAGCAGTGTCAGGGGAAAGAAGGGGACATATATGAGAGATATTATAAAAGCAAAATGAATAGAATTTGATAACAGATTCATTAAGAACAGAATGAGAGTGAGGAGTTGAGGATGACACCAAGAATGCAATCCTGGATGATAGGGAGAGTGGTGTTGCCCTTGATTGTAATAAGGATGTTAGGAAGGGCAGGAAGGT
The DNA here is from genome assembly GCF_028372415.1 of Notamacropus eugenii. Classification (NCBI taxonomy): domain Eukaryota; kingdom Metazoa; phylum Chordata; class Mammalia; order Diprotodontia; family Macropodidae; genus Notamacropus; species Notamacropus eugenii. Next base: position 109,876,798 of record NC_092872.1, on the reverse strand, counting down.
TCTTCCTAGAAGATAATTAACCCAACTTTGGACATGCTGAGTTTAAGATATCCATAGAACATCCACTTTAAGATGTCCAATAGGCATCTGGACTTGTAGGACTGGTGGTCAGCAGAAAAGCTAAGGCTGGATAAGTGGATATGAGACTCATCAGCATAAATGTTATCTTTAAATCCATGGGGTTTCATGAGATCACCAAATGAAATAATATTGAGAGAGATGGGAACAGGGCTTAGAACAGAGTACTGTCTGACATGAATAGTTGGTGATATAACCTGGATAAATTTCCATCAAGGGAAATTGAGATGAACTAGTCAGAAAGGTAGGAAGAGAATTAGTTGAGAATACTGATAAGAAAATATAGGCAGAAGAGAGTATCAAGGAGAAGAGGTGATTGACAGTGTCAGTAACTGCAGAGATCGAAAAGGATGAAGATTGAAAAAAGGTGTTTAGATTTGCCAATTAAGAGTCCTTTAGTAACTTTGGAAAGGATAATTTAAATTGAATGATTTGGTCAGAATCCACACCACAGAGAGTTAAGAAGAGTGTGAAAAGGGTGGAAATTATACACTTATTCCTTCCCAAGGAGTTTAGCCAGAAAGGGGAGGAGACATATGAGACCATAGCTAACAAACGGGATGAAATGGGATGACGTGGATGTAGAGGAGTTTGCCTTGGCAAGGAGAAAGGGCCACCTCATTAGATGAGAGGATTGAATAAGGAGATAGTTATAGAAGAAGGGTGATTGAGATGAGGATATTTTATCTTAGTTGAAAGGGAGGTAGGGGAGCTGTGGAAGGTTTAAGGAGGTAAGAAAGTTGTAGTGAGTAAAATAATCAAGAGTTTAAAACAATTCAATTAAATGTAAAGTATTTCATGGCAAAAAATACATCAAGGAAAGTTTATTTAAGTATCACTAGACCCCTTTAAACTCATAGGCAATAAAAAGTGCCCAGATCCACAGTTCTCAAGCTGTGTGCCTATAACATTTTTGGAGATTTCAGTGAACTTAATAAATGGAACTGGTAAGTGATTCTTTTGGCCTAAAGGCATGATGAAAAAAAAATTACTGAAATTCTAAGGGGATTATGAATCAAGAAATCATAAAATAAAGTTACTTAGATCTTTTAGATGGAAAGAGAATCTACTGCCTCCTGAAAGAAACTTCAAAATGAAATCTTCCAGGAATATGATAACTAAAATCCAGAGCTTCTAAGTTAAAGAAGCAAAAAGAAGGAATTCAAGTACTAAGGAATCACACAAGAGGTCAGCCACCACTATAAATTAGTGGAAAATTTTGAATAAATATTCAATTTGGCTTACAGTGAATAATAATAATAGCAACATTTACATAGCATCTAATATGTGTGAGGCATTGTGCTAAGCACTTTAAAATATCTTATTTGACACTCAATACACCTCTAGGAGAGAGGAGCTATTATTATCACCTTTTTATAGATAAGAAAACTGAGAGAGTGCACTTAAATGACTTGTTCAAGGTCACATAGTTAGCAAGTGTTTGAGGTCAGATTTGAACTCAGTTCTTCTCACTCCAGGTCCAGTGTTCAACGTGCCACCTGGCTTCCCAGTCAAGAACAACTTACTCCTAAAAATGGAATGTGACCCTACAGGAGAAAAATGGGATTTAAATGAAATAGACAACCTCCAAGCATTCACTGGATAGACAGTGAAGTGCAAAAACAGATATCAAGAGAAACATAAAAAGACACACATTGTCACAATAAAAATTCATAATAAAGAGAAACTTAGAGACATTGAGCATGATCAACTGATTAACAAAGATAGCAATTGCCAATAAAAGGGATCTAAACATCCTCAGTAGCCAACAATTAATCTGACACTCAGGGCAGCTCTTCTGTACTCAGCAAAGAGGAACTGGTTAGCTCACACAACCTTGGGCAACATCAGCATGTCTCATTTATGATTGGTTAGTGTTAAAGTCACTAACCGCAATTAGATGGCCTAACACTGTCTGTAACATCCTCTGGAAAGTCCCATGGTTTTTGCTTTCTAAGGTAGAACACAGACATTGTGATCCGCTTGAAACTTTCTGAGAGGACATGCTATTGATTCCTGACTGAATTAGAATTTGGGAGCAAAAAGTACCCGGAAAAGGTAAACTTGCACTCAGCATTGTTTACTTGGTTGTTAAGACAAGTTGTTTGTCCTTGTGGTCATTAAAGTGTATATGAAGAAAATAACAGCATGATAGCAATACATCTTGTGTTAGAAATAGGGAGCCTTGCAGCTGTAGGCTCAAGTTCAGAGAGAGTTCAGTTTCATATCAAGGTGCACATGTAGAAGTCCCTATATAACCATTAGACTTGGCACCTTTGGAGAAAGCAGCTTCAATTGAATGACGAGAGTGGAAGCCAGACTTTAGAGAGTTAAGGGTGAGAGGGAAAAAAGAGCCACTTGCTGAACTCAGATGGCTCCAGAGGAGAAAAGGAGACTGGTGACTTTACACAGCCATCTCTCACTTTAATTTAATTCACTTGTAAGTCATGGTATCACCTTCCAGATGTCATGGTTCTCTTTGAGAGTGGACAAACAACAGTGACAATAACAACAACCACAGAAGTGATGAGAAAAATATGGGCTAATTACTAGTGGGGATGGATGAATCAAGTGAGGTTTTTTGAAGAAGGGGGAGATGGGTACGTTTTCATTCAGTAAGGATGTAACCAGTAGAGAGAGGTTGGAACATAAGTGAAGGAGTGGGGATGATAAAAGGAAAAATTTGTTGGAGAATATGAGATGTAATTGAATTAATTGTGCATATAGAGAGGTTTGCCTTGGCAATATGAGACAGGGATGAAATGTGTAGTTTCTCATTATTTCTTACATCATAATCCAGTTAATTTCTATGTCATATGTTAAAAAATCAAAATTATTGTTGCATTTTAATGAAAATTGTATCATGTGAATGAACATAAGAGATTTTAATTCAGAATAAAAGCATGTGTATAAGCTCTACTTTAAAATTTGGACTCCTTGAACAATTTGGACATATTGAGTGTTTTGCAGACAATCACTTTTATTGAGAAACATGAGTTAGGAACTAGAAACAGATTTTCAAGTTGTTGATACAAGAGTAATCAATTTTATAAAAGCAGCTTGTTAAAATGAAGGCACCATAAAATTATGTGACAGAAGCAGAGCATGAAGTATTCCTATTTTATTACAAAACATATTGGTTTCTAATACTAAAATACTTCAAAGGTTATTTGATAAGAAAGAAAATATTCCCATTTTTCTTAGTTATAACAATAAAGATGAATCAAATTCATTTTATAACAAAAATATCCTTCCGAAGCTTGCGTATTTGGTGGATTTTTTTTTTTAAAACTGAGTGCACTAAATAAATTAATCTAAGGTCCTCAAATTCACATTCTGATTCAGAAAAAATGTAGCAACTATCTTGGTGAAAAAGTTAGAGTTACTAATCATACACTTATAAAATAATATTTGTTTCCCAATTTTAAAATAGCTGTTCTGCAAATGAAAGAGAAGAAAGTAAAGACACGGTTATTAATCATTTGAGCAATTTACAGAAGCATTTCTCATTTTATCTTGAAGAAGCATTTTTATATATGAATGTTTAAGAAACCCATTTCCCAAGGACAAATATGATATATTTGACCTTATTCCATCTTTACCACAATGGCTAATAGACTTGTCTTGTGTAATATATTGAAAAGGTGCTCGAACCTGAAAATCATGTTTTAGCTACAGGTAAACAGAGTGTTCTCTGTTTTATAAAACAAAGTGATACAAATGGTACTATTAATCATAACATTTTGTTTATATGAAATTGGGTTTTCTGCCATAGCTATTGATTAGTGGTTGAAAAAGAATTGTGAGTAGTAATAGTCAATGACACTACATTTTATGAAATCTTGTGCCACAAAATAAGCCCATTTACAAGTCCATTAATAAAATAAATATTGTTAATAATCTAATGTGATGAAAATTGAAATTATGAAGATTTTTCAAGAACTAAGTATTATTTGATTATATATTTAAAACTAGTACACTGTAATAAAATCTTAATAATAAAATTTTCATGTTATCCACATAAAATACAAGCTAAGAATTTTATCTATGTAGGCTGTTTTATGAGAAGTGGAGGAGAAGCATGGCAATTCATTTAAAAGAATGCATTATTCCACATCCTTGAAGGAAAGAACTGTGTTTTTGCCTTTCTTTGTATCCCTAACCCTTAACACGGTCCCTGGAATATAGTAAGAACTTAATAAATTCTTGTTCACTGGTCATTAACTGACCATATGCAGGTGTTGCTGAGTTTCTCCCAATCATTGTATGTCATCAACGTTTCTCTCCCAGTTCTTCTTGAGGCTTTATTCCACTAACCTTTACAACCTCTGATGTCACTGAAAGGTTGTTCATAGGGAAAGTGACTTTTCTGAAAGTCAGGGATTGATACAAGATGTCAGAGCACTACAATGTCAAGGAACCCAAATACCCAGCAAGCACTCCATGAGCCTTAGAAAAATATCACTCCCATAGGCCATAGAGGAAATCACCTCTAGACTCCTACATTCAACTCAGGAATTCACAAAGGGACCTCTCCCACCCTAGAGTTAGGAGGAGAGCCTGATGTACATAAACCACCAGAGCAGAGGGAAGGATGTAGGTATCAACCCTTCAAGATTTTTGGCTAGTCATTGTACTCCCTATCTGAGCTACCCCATGCATTCCATGAGTCTCAGAGAGCAAATTAGGGTCATTCAGGGCTGTCCAACACACTGTTCCCTTGCTCAAACCTTCCTCACAACTATGGTTGGCTACTTAAGCCTGGCTTAGGAGGGAATAACTTCAGGGTGTTTCACACTGGTCAAGCACAGTGCTCTTAGAAACAGGGAATGATGAAGGCAGCAACAGAGCCCAAACACCAACCCTACAGTAAAAGAGAGAGCAGCCTCAAGGCATTACTGGTAGGACTACCTGTGCCCCAGTCAAGCTATAAGAAAAAGGCACTAGGCAAAACTGAGTCTAAGTAGATTCAGAGCATGTAGTAAGAAGCAAGCTAGGGATTAATCAGTGAACCCAGGACTAGGGAAAAATCTATAACAGGGAAATGACATGGAACGTGGTGACAAAAAAGAGCCGACAGGCATAGTCCTAGAGTCCCTTTATAGAAAGTTCTGCTCTAGCTCTCTATACTCAGGACCCAATAAGTCTGACCACACCATTCAGTTGTGGAGTTTAACCCCACTTGCACTCCCCTCCATGAACAAAACAAACAAGGAAAACCTCTAACCACCAATACCTTGGTCAGACAGACATCTACTCAAGGATCATATTTAGAAGAAAATAGTAATCACAAAATAAAGCCTCAAAGAAAAAAATGAATGCCCTGAGCACAGTGATTGCAGAATGACCTAGTAGAAATGAAATAAGAAGTACAGAATGAAAATGCAATGAATGGCTCAAAGTCCATTTGAAAGATTCTCCTTTTTGGTGAAGATTGATCACTCAATGGTATTTTCCAACAGGAGAGGTGGAGCTGGCAAGAGCATTATAGAAGAGAAATTTTAGTCTTCTGGCTTCCAAATTCAAAAGAGACAGGTTCCAAATGATCTCTGGGAAGAGTTCTCTGAAGGGAGAGAATCTAGGAAGATGCCAACATGTAATATAGCCATCACTGTATTTATCATGTATTTATCCCCAATATACCTCACCAGCAATTTCAGAAAATTCCATGACTGAGATCTCTTCCCCCTGCCCCTCTCTGTCTCTCTGTTATATTTCACTCCTAGTCAGAGAATTTATTCAACCTGTGTTTTATCTTTCTTATGCTCATCAGTATGCTTATCTGACTTCTGTTTGCTCTCAAATTTATTCCCTATTCACTATGTATGGATAATGTGTAACAGGTATTTGGTGGGAAGGGACTCAAGCTTTTGGATGCACAACTTGGGATACCCCTTCTCCATTAAGGGGTAAGGAATAGGAGGTCAACTTGAACCTAAAAATTACTTTCAATTAATTAGCAAAAATATTTGGGGGGAAGAGATAAAGATGAATATAGCCCAGTAATCTCTCTCTGAAGAAAGCAGTGACCAGCTCCTGGTACCAATCTCATTCTCCTCTCATGGAAACAAAGAAGTATTGGAGGGGTAGAGCTAAAATGTCAGAGTAAAAGCAGGAACGTGTACTCTTCCCCAAACCCCTCCAAATACCTATAAAAATGACTCTAAGTAAATTCTAGAGCAACAGAACCCACAAAATGAGAGTGGGGAACAAATTTCCAGCCCAAGACCCAAAAGTTGACAGGAAAGGTCTATTGCACCAGTCTAAAAGAAGTGCAAAACATGCTAGCGAGGACCAGGCCCCATAAAACCTGGAGTAGGCTTCAGGGGACTGAGTTGCAGGCAGCTGTGATTTCGAGACTTCTCAACCTACAAATGCCAAAGATAACTTAGAAGGTCAGTAGAAAAGTTCCGTAGGAGCTGGGTGAGAGAGAAGTTTGGTCTGGTGCCAGCCCCAGGGCAGTGGAGGATGTAGCTATGGCTATTTCCAGAGCTCTCAGACCACAGATGGTGTGGGCATTGAGCAACTGATCAGAGAGGGATTGCAGAGATCATTTTCTGGTGCTGAGGCAGGATGTTTTTGCTCTGCTTATGTTTTGATGTGGGTCACAGTTCTCCTTGGTGATGCTGGGGTAAGGAGGAGTACTGTGGTGGTGAAGCTTGTAGCAACAGTGGAGAGGGAATCCTCCTCACAGTTCCAAGGCAGAAAAGACTGCTTGTGGTCACTCACAGGCCAGAGCACAGGTCAATATAGGAGTAAACAGCTCTCCTTTGATTATACCATCTTGGAAGAACTGAAAATGTACAGGTCCCTAGAAGTATTTCTGAAAACAACTGCACAAAACCCCTGAAATTTGGAATAGTACAATATCCACAATGGAAGTAGAGTCCTACCTCAATAAAGAGTTAAAAAGTTAAGTAAGTGGCTGGAAAAATGAATACCCAGTGGAAAAAAATTCAGACTATAGAATCTTATTTTGGTGACAAAGATCAAAACATACAACCAGAAGAAGACAACAAAGTCAAAGCTCCTACACCCAAAGTCACCAAGAAAAATGTGAATTGGTCTCAGGCCATGTAAGAGCTCAAAAAGGATTTTGAAAATCAAGTAAGAAAAGTAGAGGAAAATTGGAAAGAGAAATGAGAATGATGCAAGGAAATCATGAAAAATGAATCAACAGCTAATTAAAGGAGAACCCAAAAAATACTGATGAAAATAACATCTAAAATATAGACTAGGCCAAATAGTAAAAGAGGTCCAAAAAGTAATAAGGAGAAGAATGCCTTAAAAAGCAAAATTGGCCAAAAGGAAAAGGAGGTCCAAAATTTCACTGAAGAAAAGAATCCCTTAAGAATTAGAATGGAGTAAGTAGAAGCTAATGACTCTATGAGAAATCAAGAAATTATAATACAAAACTAAAAGAATGAAAAATAGAAAACAATATGAAATATCTCATTGGAAAAAACAACTGACCTGGAAAATAAATGCAAGAGAAATAATTTTAACATTAATGGACTACCTGAATGCCATGATCAAAAAAAAATAACCTAGACCATTGTTCAGGAAATTATCAAGGAAAACTGCCCTGATATTCTAGAACCAGAGGGGAAAAATAGAAATGGAAAAAATATCAATCATGTCATGAAAGAGATCCCAAAATGAAAAAAGGAAAACTTCTAGGAAGATTGTAGCCAAATTTCATACTTACCAGATCAAGTAGAAAATATTGCAACCAGCAAGAAAGAAAAACAATTCAAGTGTCATGGAAACACAATCAGGATAACACAAGATTTAACAGCTTCTACATTAAGAGATCAGAGGGCTTGGAATATGATGTTCCAGAATTCAAAGGAGCTAGGATTAAAACCAAGAATCACCTACCCAGCAAAACTGAGTATAATTCATGAGGCAGTGTATTGCCAAGGCAATATTCACAGCACTGGTGGTGACTATGAATATGTCAGCGTAGTTCTCAATCACAAAATATAAAAGATTCTCCATATAGAAGGCAGAAGAAAAACATTTATTTAAACATCAGAAAGCCAAATCCCAGAACCAGAAAGCAAAATCCATCATGGTGACAAAGAAGTTAATAAACATGATCACAGCAGAGGGCAAAGCCATTCTGAAACCTCCACTCCCTCAGCCAGGGCCTTCTCCCTATCAGCTGCCACAATGTGTCTGTTAGGCCTGTATCAGGTGGCCTGTGTCAGTTGGCCTGTGTCAGGTGGCCTGTGTCAGTTGCCCTGCATTGTTTCTCCTCTGTCCTGATCCCACTCACTCACTTCCTCCCTGTTCTGCTCCACTCTTCCTGTTCTACCTCTTCAGCAAGCTCCTACCACCACATATGACACAGGCTTCCAGGGCATGCAAGCAGATCATATGGGCCTATTAATTAATGAGAAAGATCTTTCCATTTTAAATTACTATTACAGGCAGGACGGGCAGGGAGACATGGACATTCAATAAAACAGAGGACTTTCAAGCATTCTTGATGGAAAGATCAGACCTGAATAGAAAATTTGACATTCAAATGCAAAAGTCAATATAAGTATAGAAAGATAAAGAAAAAAGAGAGATCATAAGTAACTTATTAAAGTTGAACTATTTATATTCCTACATGGAAAGATGGTGTCTGTAACTCATAAGACCTTTCTCAGTATTAAGGTAGTTAGAGGGAATGTGTGTGTGTGTGCAAGTAAGTATGAATGTGTATGTATATTATTTATATGCACACATATATACACACATATACATATAGGTCTTGTACATATATGTGTGAGATATGTACATATATGTGTATGTGTGTGTATACAGAGGACACAAGGTGAGTTGAATCTGAAGGGATATCTAAAAATAAAATTAAGGTGTGAGAGAGGAATGTACTGGAAGTAAGAAAAAGCAAGAGGTAGAATGGCACAAATTATCTCACAGAAAAGAGGCAAGAAAAATGTTTTACAGTGGAGAGGAAGAGAAAAGAGGTAAGAGGGGATGAGTGAACCTTACTGTCATCAGATTTGGTTTAAGGAGGGAATTACATGCACACTCAATTGGGTATAAAAATATTTCACCCTACAGGAAAATAGGGGGAAATGGGATAAAAGGGGAGAAATGATAGAAGGAAGGGCAGATTGGGGGAGGGGTAATCAGAAGTAAACCTTTTTGAGTACAGACAGGGTAAAAGGAGAGAACAGAATAAATGGGGGTGGGATAGGAGGGAAGTAAATATAGTCTTTCGCAACATGACTATTGTCGAAGTGTCTTATATGACTACACATGTATAACCTATATCAAATTATTTGCCTTCTCAAAACTGTGTGGAAAGGGAGGAAGAGAGAGAATTTGGAGCTCAGAATTTTAAAAATGAAAGTTAAAAATTGCTTTCATGTGCAACTGGCAAATATGATATACAGGCAATGTGGTATAGAAATCTACTTTTCCTACAGGAAAATGGAAGGGAAGAAGATAAGAGAAGGGGGTGATAGTGATAGAATGGAGGGCAGATTGAAGGAAAGAGTAGTCAGAATGCATGCTGTCTTGGGGTGGGAGAGAGGAATGATGGGGAGATAATTTGGAACTCAAAATCTTGTGGAAGTGAATGTTGAAAACTAACAATAAAGTAATTAACAAAAAGAAAAAACCATGAAGTATTGCTTGAAGAGGAATCGGGAGAGAAAACTCTACTGCTATCAATTCCTGCCTCCCTTCAAGTAATATCAAGATAAAATCATGTGAATACACATTGCCTATATGGACAAAACACATACACACACACATACATAGAAAAACTGGGAAAGAAAAAATGGAATGAAATAATAGAAATTCCTGGCATTGCTGATACACTGGGAAATTATTTTCCACTTGCTAACAACCTCACTCTTTATGATATTATATCAACTAGGCTTTTATATTATTTGATGTATATCATGATGTACAGAAAATGAAAATTACGTTTAACAGTAAAGAAAATGTTCATGTTCAGATTCAACACACATTAATATTATCTGTGCCCTATTGTATTTTATTTTTTCTTAAATATTTTTCAATTATATTTTAATTGTGCTGGTTGCACTTGGGGAAGTTGTAGTCACACCATAGAAATATTTGACACCTCTACTTTAAATCAATTTAAAGCACCTAGCACTATCTAAGCTCTTCCAGAAAATCTTTCCACCATAGTTAGTCCTACATCTTTCAGATATCCCAATTTCAGTCATGACTGATGATCTAAAGAGTTTTATTTAAAATGTTGGATGTACAGTTTAAGCCTTGACTTATGAAAGAAAGAATACTTTGAGAAAAGGGTACATAATTCTGTCTCTGAATAAATTTAGATTGAGATGAAACCAAAATTTCTCAGAGTGAGTGATAATTAATACTTTCATTGGAGATAATAATATTTTTTAGAAGTTTACAATGACTTTTTCCATGAAATTTTATACAATATGGTTCTGGAATAATTAAACCAATTAAAACCCTTTTTGCATATGTTTTCACAAAATAGTTCAGTCATAGGAAATATCACATAGCCTGAAAGATTTTTAAAGTTATTTTTGATAAGGTCTTTTTAAAAAATCAGATTTGTCACCATTATAATATAATACTTAAATAAGAATTATTATTAATTGATTCAATATGTTGTTACATGTTTTGCAATGTGTTTAAAGTAATGCAATGGCTTTGACCTTTATCTAAAGTATCTTGAAAAATGTATGCAGGCTTCATAAGAAAACTTTGGGAGGGAGTCTTTAGAATTTTATTTTTTTAATTTTTATTTAAAAAATATTTTCATAAAAATAGATGAAAGAGAGAGGAAGGAAGGAAGGAAGGAAAGAAAGAAGGAAGGAAGGAAGGAAGGAAGAAAAAAATTAAGCAGAAAGGAAGAAATTAGATTACATGATCTCCTTAGATGATCAAATATGGGAGTCAGAAGAGTAAATCTGATCATATTCAAGAAACATCATTTCACAAGACTGTTAATCATTTTGTACTGCAAGATTCATAAGCACCTGAAACAAAAAAGACCACCATGAAGATAATTGCAGCTTATGCATAAATATCTATTTTAGAAATTGAAAAGTGAAAGAAATTCTCTAGGGCAAAGCCAAGATGGTGAAGTAAAGGTATGGACTTGCCTGAACTCTCCATGAAGCCCCCCAAAATATTTTAAAATGACTCTAAGCAAATTATAGAGCAATAGAACCCACAAAAAGACAGATTGAAATATATTTCCAACCCAAGACAACCTGGAAGCTCATCAGAAAAAGTCTATTGCACCAGGTTGAAGGAATAACACAGTTCAGCATAGGCCATACCAGAACAGACTGGGTCCCAGCAAAATCAGAGCAGGCCTCAGGGCTAACTGAATCATTGCTAACATTGACAGTTTCCAGACTTCTCAGCCCACCAGTGCAAAAATGACTTAGAAGATCAATAGGAAAAGTCTACCACACTTGATTAAGCAAGGAATGCAGTCTAGTGCAGGCTGCACCAGCACAGCCCTAGCCCCAGCAAACCAGAAGCAGGCCTTTGGAGTGAATGAATCACCAGCAGCAATGACTACACATAGATGATAAGAGGGTCAAACAATTGATCAGGAAGACATTGCCAGCATTGTGGCAGGACTCTGTTGTTTTACCCACACTTGAATCCAATTTGTAACCTTCGTTGACAGTTCAGGGTGAGGAGGAGCACTAGCATAGCAGAGCTCAAGGTAGAAGTGGAAAAGGAGTGCCCTCCTCACAGTTCCAGGGCAGAAAAGAGTGTTTGTGGTCACTCACAGACCAGATCACAGGTCAGGAAAAGAGTAAAGACCTTTTCTTAGTTCATACCACCTTGGAATAATTGAAAACTTAATTGCTTATAAGTAACTTAGAAGGTCCTTAGAAGTAACTCTACAAACATCTGCACAAAACCCCTGGAGCTTGGGACAGTTTACCCTCTACCTTGGAAGCAGAACCCTACCTTAACAAAGAGTTAAAAAGTCAAGTAATAGACCAGGAAAATGAGCAAATCATGAAGAAGAAAAAAACTCTGATTATGGAAACTTACTTTGGTGACAAAGAAGATCAAAACACAGAACTAGAAGTCAAAGTTCCTATATCCAAAGCCTGCAAGAAAAATATGCATTGATCTCAGGCCATGGAAGAGATAAAAAAAGATTTTGAAAGTCAAATAAAAGAAGTTGAGGGGAAAATGGGTAGAGAAATAAGAGTGATGTAAGAAAATCAAATCAACAATTTGGTAAAGGAGACTTCAAAAAAAATCCTGAAGAAAATAACACTTTAAAAAATAGACTCACCTAAATGGCAAAAGAGGTCTGAAAAGGCAGTGAGGACAAGAATGCCTTAAAGGAAGAATTTCCCAAATGGAAAAGGATGTCCAAAAGCTCACTGAAGAAAAGAATTCCTTAAAAATTAGAATGGAGCAAAGCTAATGGCTTTGAGAAATCAAGCAATCATAAAACAAAACCAAAAGAATGAAAAAAATAGAAGACAATGTGAAATATCTCATTGGAAAAACAATTGACCTACAAAATAAATTCAGGAGAGATAGTTTAAAAATTAGTGGACTACCTGAAAGCCATGATCAACAGCAGAGCCTAGACATCATCTTTCAAGAAACTGTCAAAGAAAACTGCCCTGATATTCTAGAACCAGAGGAGAAAATAGAAATTGAAAGAATCCATCAATCACCTGCTGAAATAAATCCCAAAATGCAAACTTCCAGTTATATTATAGCCAAATTCCACAGTTCCCATGTTAAGAAGAAAATATGGCAAGCAGCGAGAAAGAAACAATTTCAAGTACTATGGAAACACAATCAGAATAGCACAAGATTTAGTAGCTTCTACTAAAAAGGACCAGAGGGCTTGGAATATGATATTCTGGAGGGCAAAGGAGCTAGGATTACAACCTAACCAAGAATCACTTACCCAGAAAAACTGAGTATAATCCATGAGGGGGAAAAATGGGCATTCAATGAGATAGGAATTTCAAACATTCTTGAGAAAAGACCAGAGGTAGATAGAATATTTGACTTTTAAATACAAAACTCAAGAGAAGCATGACAACATAAATGGGAAAAAGAAACCATAAGGGACTTATTAAAGTTAAACTGTTTACATTCCTACATGGAAAGATAATATTCATAACTCATAAGACCTTTCTCATTATTAGGGTGGTTAGAAGGAGTATATAGAGACAGAGGGCACAGGTGTGAATTGAATAAGAAGGGATGATATCTAAAAAATAAAACTCAAGGGTAAGAGGGGAATGTATGGGAAGAAAGAGAAAGGGAGAGGTAGAATGAGGCAAGTTATCTCATATTAAAGAGGCAAGAAAAAGTTTTTACAGTGGAGGGGAAGAGGGGGAGGTGAGAGAGAGTATGTGTGAATCTTACTCCCATCAGTATTGGCTCAAAGAAAGAATAACATACACACTCAGTTGGGTATAGAAATCTATCTTACTCTACAGGAAAGTAGGGGGCAGAGAATAAGAGATAAAGCGGGGATGATAGAAGGGAGGGCAGATTGATAAAAGGGGTAGTCAGAAGCAAAACACTTTTGAGGAGGGACAGGGTAAAAGAAAAGAGAGAATAGAATAAATAGGAGGGAGAATAGGATGGAGGAAAATATAATTAGACTTTCACAAAATGACTATTATTAAAGTGTTTTGCATGATTGTTTACATTCTCAAGAGAATTTGGAACTCAAAGTTTTAAAAACTGAATGTTAAAATTGTTTTACATGCAACTGGGGAAAATAAAATACTAAACAAATAAAAAGAGATCCTATAAAGTATTTGATAATACCCTAAAGATTAAATCAAGTTGCTTTTTAATAACTATGAGTATATTTTAAAATGCTGAATATTCAATTAAAGTCTGTAAATTTTCCCAGGACTATAACAAGGTATTTATACTTCCAGGAACTTTAGAGAAATCAATCCCTCTATCCTTGAATTTCATATCTATGATCATGAAAAAAGTCCCCCATCTCACTCTCTTTAAATCCATGATTTGAAGTTTTTATGAACTTTCCTCTCCTGAGCATAGGGGAGGGTGACAAAAATTTGTTAAAAATCATTGTTGGGGAACAAAAAGAGAGGCCCAAAGCCTATAGATTATACATAAATCTCAAGACTATATTCATAAATGCATTTTTTTCAAGAAATCAGAACATATGGGACAAAACACTAATATCACAAAAAGGGCACTTGATTCTTATAGGAAACACCTGGTTACCAATGTGGCTAAACCTATCATTTTGTTATACTCAGATCATAGATTTGTTAGAGCAAAGATCAACAGTTTATCAAATCAGAAATTTCTTATCAAAATGAGATATCATATGCAATTAAGGTACCTCTCCCTGACCTATTTAAACAGACTCTTGTAATAAAAGGTGCAAAACTGTCAAAAAAAAATTCAGGATCTCACCTAAAAAAACTAATTAATGTAATCTAATGACAAAATAAAAAAGTACTACTACAAATAGTAAATATGGTACTGCATAGTATGGAAAGAGATATTATCATAAAGTGTCATACCAATGTAGAATAAGAACTTGTTTTAAAAAGTTTATAGAAGAAAAAGATGGAAGATTATGAGAAGTATCATCTCATAAAATAATAAGAAATGGTTAAAAGAAAAAAGTTATTTATGGAAAGCATAGAGAAATACTCAAGGATGAATTTTAGTATGAAACTAAGAGACAACAAACAGATGAAAAGTGGAAAAAATCTGCAAATATTGCTATATCAAATTAATTTCTCAATTACAGTGTAACTTCCATATCTGCATTCTAACATCACATTCTTGATCACTGCACAAGAAAGGGATAATGGTCTCAAAGAAACACAGAAGAGATGAACATTTTTGCTGGAACAAGTACACACAAAGGACATGGGAAGATTGATTTGCAAGATGTCTGAAAAGAGGAGAATAACAATTATTAGAAGAAAACAATTACAACAGCATTTTTTCTTAGAAAACACAATTGAGAAATTAATAAACACTAATGTAAATGTAATACAAAATACTTTCTCCTCTTTATAAAATCTTTGTGAAAATAGTCTCCAAGAACATTGAAGGAATCTTTGCTGAAGATGGGAAGACCTTCACAGATAATTTGTAAAAATAGACTGCATCTTTAAAATCAAACAATTGAAGGAATATTTTAGAAAAAATACACTACTATTTTAGAATTTTCTTAATGTTTGTTTTCTTAAAATTAAGAATTTTCTTAATGTTTGTTTTTTAAAAAGTAGTTCAAGGGTTCTTATCATCTTGGGGAGTGAAGAGGATAATGCCGGGAAGGGAGAAGAAAGGGAGGGAGAAATAGAACGTGAAAATAAAAAAAAAACCTGTTAAAATTGCTTTATGTGTAATTGGAGGGGGAATAAAATATTTTTTAAAGTTCTTAACATTTTTGTGTCATAGGCCCATTTGGCAGTTTGATGAATCCTATGGATCTCTTTTCAGAATAATGTTTTTTAAAGCATAGTAGAACTGCAAAAGAAAATACATTTTTGTATTTGAAATACATTCGTACAAAATAAAGTTATAGGAGTCAGGTGAAGGACCCCTAAAATAGAGCAAAATGCTTGCTAAAAGGCTTTTCTTTAGCAAAGCAATTCCCACACATAGTCTAAAATCATACAGGATTCCTTGAAAAATGTAACCACAAAGATAATTTTATTCGGTGACTCACTGTATCATCTAAGGCATAAAACAAAGAAAAGGTCCATGCCTCTGTCATAGAGGAAAGTCAGCAAAAAAGTTCAAATGAAAAACATCTTTCCTATAGATGGTAACAATAGCCACATTCTCCTGTTTGTAGATAAAATCATGATGATTGTATCATGCTCCTGAAAAGCATTAAAATCTCTAAATTAAATAAATATTTCAAAAGAATTCAGTCTACATATTTATACAGTAAGAATATATTGAGTCAAAAATGACTTGTCCAAATTATAATACCTTATTGGGTGAATAGTCAATGAAACTTGTTCCTCATGCAAAGTCTGGACAATGAACCAGGCCCAGAACTGAGTGATTACTGAATTATCTTTGAAAAATTGCACAGTGCTTTGAACAATCTTAAATTGTTCCTTGAAACAAAAACCAGTATTTCTAACAATATTCTTCCAAAAATGTGATAGGAATGAACAAATGAATGAATTAAAATGCATTTTAAACATGTACTGTGTGCTGGGCATTGTGCTGTATTCTGGGAGCCCCTGCTCTCAAGAAACATATATTCTAATAAGGGAGATGATATACATAAGGGAATGGGGCAAGGTAAGAGACACTTTGTTCTGAAAGTTACAAGGATTTTGAGTGGGGCCGACAGCAGAAGCAAATAAAATGAAACACTCTACCTCGGTGCAATGGCAGAGTTGGCTTGATCATAGGTCCAGAACTGGAAAAGATAGGAAGCTTGGGAAGAGAAGAGGAATAGTATGGAGTGAAACAAGGCATAATTGAGAATGGAATATCATGATTTCTCAAGAATTAAATTTGTAGTCCACTCAAGGAAAAGAGAAAGGGAAACATGGATGGTGAATATATACAATATATTTCCAATAAAGAGAAATTCAGGAATGGCAAAGAATACTATCAGAGATAGCAGACCAGAAAAAACCTGATAAATAACAAAATGAGGGACCACCAATGGACAACTCAGATTCTCCCTCAGTATTCATGCACTATCAAAAAACGTAGAAAAGGACTCCAGTTCATTGGATTCATTCCCCATCCACCTCACAGAATTCATAGAAGGAAATGAGTTGCAAAGGATGAAAGGAGGTTCTGATTCACAGGAATCCATAGGAATGAGCCTTCAAACTTGTGAGATTACAAATCTGTCAAAGGATCTTATTATCACCACACATCTGACAGATACTATCAATACCTGAGTCGACAGAGAAAAGTTAGATCATCTTTTATGAGTTTCCCTGTCTCCCCATTTATGTATATGTATCATTTTCACTAAATCTATTTTATTTTTCCCACAGTTGTAAAGGAAGAGGATTTGATTAAGGGTCTATAACATATCTTTCATCTTTACATCAGCCTAATTAAAGTGAAGAAGATTAGCACTACGTTGGATGAAGGTTGATAAATGTTTCACAGAGTTTGAAAGTTTCTATGAAACAATCAAAGTTCATTTACAAAATCATGCATGTATTGTGATGTGACTCAATAGAGGCACTACTCATATTTAAGAACTTACAGGTTCTTGAAATGGTGACATATACATTAAAAAATCTATTCTTTGTCTTAGAGGACTGAAGCCTATCATGAAGCCTATAGACTCCTTTGCAGAATGATGCTTTTATATTCATAAAATAAAATATATAGGATGACAAAAGAAGACACTCAAATATAATTGAGGAGGTTCAGATATAATTAAGATGTGCTCCTTAATCTCATGGACCTTTAGTGAGGAAGATAAAACACGTATGCAATGGCTTTTTTCCCCTTCTCAACAGTGTCCAGGAAGTTTGAAATCATATTCACACACAGTGCAGGTTAAATGATCTGATTTGGATTGGATCTATCAATCTTCCCCATCTACCCCTTTTTTCCCTGTGGCCCTGAGAACTGAGTGGGATATGGTATATTGGTTTGTTTTGGTTGCCCTTTTCAATTCTAAGTGTAAGTGATGTAATCCCCATCCTACACAGCAGACAGGATTACTATTCTGGGAGACAAGGTTTCAGGAAAGATGGACAGTCAGCCAATCCAGCATGGAAGCCCTCAGAAGCTAGTGCGCCTGAGGCTCAGCTCCAAGATAGACTTTGTACTTGGAATTTGCAACTGTACCTTAGAGGAACTAAGTCAAATTATGTAATCCTAATTCTCATCTGTGTATGAGATAGTACGGGGGGAATTAGGTCCCATGTATTGTTAAATGTTTATGTATTTGTTGTAATGATATCCTGAAACTAAATATTCCTTTGTGAAAGCAAAAAAAAAAAAAAAAAAGAGAGAGATGCAATATGCAAATATGTGTATAATATATACATGAATACATACATTTATTATAACTATGAAAAAACAATAGAAAAATATGGAACATACAGAGTGGTATAATATAACACAATCTAAAGATTGGTATATAAAGTTATGCTTTATTTTAGTAAGAGACAAACACTTCTTTTTTTCTTAAATAGCATTTTATTTTTTCCCCAGTTGCATGTCAAGGAAATTTTTAGCATTCATTTTTAGAAGATCCTGAGTTACAAATTTTTTCCCTCCCTCCTCCTCTCCCCTCTTCTGAAAATGGTAGGTAATTTGATATAACTTATACATGTAAAACAGAAATATTAGTCACAGTTATGAAAGAAAAACTAGATCAAAGGAGGAAAAACATGTGAAAGAATAAAGTAAGTGCAAAAAATATGTTTTGAAATGCATTCAGACTCCATCAGCTTCTTTATCTGTATGTGTTGCATTTTCCTTCATGAATTCTTTGTACTTCTCTTGGATAATTGTGTTGCTGAGAAGAGCTGAGTCATTCATAGTTGATCACCATGCAGTGTTGTTGATATGATATTTTCTAGTTTCTCATTTCATTTTGCATCATTTTGTACAAGTTTTTCCAGGATTTCCTGTATTCTGACTGTTCAATCATTTCTTATTATCTCTAATTGCACAATAGCATTCCATTACGTGCATATACCACAGCTTGTTCAGCCATTCTTCAATTTATGGGCATCCCCTCGATTCCCAATAGTGTGCCCACACTAAAAGGTCTGCTATGAATATTTTTGTACATATGGGTCCTTGTCCCTTTTTTATGATCTCTTTGGAGTACAGACCTAGTAGTGGTATTATTGGATCAAAGGGTATGCGCAATTTGGTTGTTTTTTGGGTATGGTTCCAAATTGCTCTCCAGAATGATTGGATCAGTTCACAACTCTACCAATAGTGCATCAGTGTCCCAATTTTCCCATGTCCTCTCCAACATTTGTCATTTTCCTTTTTGTCATAGTAGCCAATCTGATAAGTGTGGGTTGGTACCTCAGAGATGTTTTAATTTGCATTTCTCCAATTAAAAGTAATTTAGAGCACTTCTTCATGTACCTATAGACAGCTTTTGATTTCATCTTCTGAAAACTGCCTGCTCATATCCTTTGACCCTTTATCAAGTGGGGAATGACTTGTGTTCTTATAAATTTGATTCATTTCTCTATATATTTTAGAAATGAGGCCTTTATCAGAGACACTTGCTGTAAAGATTGTTTCCCAGATTTCTGCTTTCCATATAATGTTGATTGCATTGGTCCTGTTTGTGCAAAAGCCCTTCAATTTAATACAGTGAAAATTTATTTCATAATGCTTTCTTTCTCTTGTTTGATATGAATTCTTCCTCTCCCCATAGATTTGACAAGTAGACAGTTCTTTACTCTTCAAATTGGTTATAGTGTCACTCTTTATGTCTAAATCATTTTGACCTTAACTTGGTACAAAGTGTGAGGTGATTTTCTAAACCTACTTTGTGTCCTATTATTTGCCAATTTTCCCAAAAGTTCTCTTCAAATAGTGACTTCTCAAAAACTATGGTCTTAGGTTTATCAAACACGAGGCTACTGTGGTCATTGGCTACTGTGTCTTGTGTACCAAATCCATTCACTTGAATAATAATTTGAATGGCATACCACTTGGTGCATATATGTTTAGCATTGATATTGTTTCATTGTGTATGGTATCTTTTAGCACGATGTAGTTTCCTTCCTCATTTCTTTTAATTAGAACTATTTTTGTTTTTACTTTGAGATCAGGATTGCTGAGCCTGTTCTTCTTACTTGAGCTAAAATATAATAGATTCTTCTCCAGCCCCTTACCTTTAGTCTGTATGTATATCTCTGCTTCAAGTGCATTTCTTGGAAACAACATATTGTAGGATTCTGGATTTTTGACCCATTCTGCTAACCTTTTCTGTTTTATAAGAGAGTTCCTCACATTCATATTCATAATTATGATTACTATCTGTATATTTCTGTTCATCCTATTCTTCTTCCTGTTTCTCCTCTTTTTCTCCTTTCACCTTTTCCCTGCTCACCAGTGTTTTGCTTCTGTCTATTACCTCCCACAATCTTCCTTATCCTTCTATCAGTCCTCCCTTTTATTTAATCTCCTCCCCTCCTACTTCCCAGTTGGTAAGATAGCTAGGTTTCTATATTCAACTGATTGTGCATATGATTTCCACTTTGAGCCAATACTAATGACAGTAAGGTTCAAGCAATACCCATTGTTCACCCTCCCATTTCCCCTCCACTGTAGCAGATCTTTTGCACCTCTTCATGTGAAACAAGTTGCCCTAGTCTACCTCTCCCTTCCTTCTGCACCCATTGTACTCCATTTTATCATCCCCTAATTTTTTTATGTTATTCCCTCAAATTCAGCTTATACCTATACTCTCTGTCTATGTATATTCCTTCTAGCTGTACTATTAATAATAAAATTTTTAAGAATTACAAGTATCATTTTCCCAAGTAGGAACATAAATAGTTTGGCTTTATTGAATCCCATCTGTTTTCTTTCCCCTTTTTACCTGTTTATGTTTTTCTTGGGTCTTGGTATTGGAGGTCAAATTTTTGGTTTAGTTCTGGTCTCACAGGACTGATTGACTATTAGGAAAGTTAACAACATATCTGGCCATAACAACAACAAAACTAACCAAAATCATACAATTATCACAATAAATGCAATAAAAGCTTTTGACAAAATACAGCACCCATTCCTATTGAAAATACTAGAGTCTTCCTTGAAATATGTACCATCTATCTAAAACCATCAGCAAGCATTATATATAATGGGAATAAGCTAGATATGCTTCCAATAAGACCAGAAGTGAAACAAAGTTGTCCATAATCACCACTATTATTCAATATTGCACTGAAATATAAACTTTAGCAATAAAAGAAAAAAAAGAAATTGAAGGAATTAGAACAAAGAAGAAACATCTGTCTTTGCAGATGATACATGATATACTTACAGAATCCTAAAGAATCAAGTAAAAAATTACTTGAAATAATACATTTAGCAAAGTTGCAAGATAGAAAATAAGCCCACATAAATCTTCTGCATCTTTACATATTACTAACAAAGCTCAACAGCAAGAGATAGAAAGAGAACATCCATTTAAAGTTACTGTAAACATTATAAAATATTTGGGAGTCTACCTGCCAAAACAAAGCTAGGAACTATACAAACACAATTACAAAATGCTTTTCACACAAATAAAGTCAGGTCTAAGTTACTGGAAATGTATCAGTTGCTCATGGGTAGGCCTAGCAATTATAATAAAAATTTCAATTTTACCTAAATTAATTTACTTATTCAATGCTGTATCAATAAAACTACCAAAAATTATTTTATAGAGCTAGAAAAACAAATAATAAAATTTACCTGGAAGAACAAAAGTTTCAAAATAACAAGGAAATTAATTAAAAGAAATGCAAGGGAGGGTGACCTGACCAAATCAGATCTTAAACTGTATTATAAAGAAGCAATCATCAAAACTATTTGTTACTGAGCAAGAAGTAGAGTGGTCGATCAATGGAATAGGTTAGGTACATAAGATATAGTAGTCAATGACTATAGTAATCTACTGTTTGATAAACCCAAAGACTCCAGCTTCTGGGATAAGAATTTACTGTTTAATAAAAAATTCTGGGAAAACTGGAAAATAGAATGGCAGAAAGTAGGCATAGACCAGCATTTTATACAATATACCAAGGTAAACCCAAAATAGGCACATGATTTAGATATAAAAGCTGGTCCTAAAAACAAAAAGAAAAGGATTTATGGGGAATGGAAGAATTTATGACTAAACAAGAGACATAGAACATTATGAAATGCAAAGTGGATAATTT
Organism: Notamacropus eugenii; assembly: GCF_028372415.1. Classification (NCBI taxonomy): domain Eukaryota; kingdom Metazoa; phylum Chordata; class Mammalia; order Diprotodontia; family Macropodidae; genus Notamacropus; species Notamacropus eugenii. Next base: position 109,854,833 of record NC_092872.1, on the reverse strand, counting down.
TGATCACATTAAATTGAAATTTTTTTGTACAAACAAAGCTAATGCAAGGGATTAGAATGGAAGCAGAAATCTGGGAAACAATTTTTATGACCAATATCTCTGATAAATGCCTCATTTCTAAAACATATAGATAGCTGAGTCAAATTCATAAGAACACAAGTCATTATCCAATTGATAAATGGTCAAAGGATATGTGTACAGGCAGTTTTCAGATGAAAAAATTAAAGCTATCCATAGTCTTATGAAAAAATCACTATTCATTAGAGTAATGCAAATCAAAACAACTCTGAGGTACCACATAACACCTATCAGATTGTCTAATATGACAAAAGAAGAAAATCATAAATGTTGGAGAAGATGTAGGAAAATTGGAACATTAATGCATGTTGGTAGAGTTTTGAACTGATCCAATCATTCTGGCAAGCAATTTGCAACTATGCCCAAAGGACTATAAAACTGTGCATACACTTTGACCCAACAATACCACTTCTAGATCTGTAGCCCAAAGAGATCATAAAAACAGGAAAAGAACCACATGTACAAAAATATTTCTAGCAGCACTTTTTGTGGTGGCCATGAATTGTAAATGAAAGGGATGCCTATCATTTGGGTAATGGCTGAGCAAGTTATGACATATTAGTGTAATGGAATACTATTGTTCTATAAGATGAGCAGGTGGACCTCAGGAAAGCCTGAAATGATTTATATGAACTGATGCTGAATGAAGTGAGCAGGAGAGCATCATCCATAACAGAAACATTGTGCAATGACCAATTTTGTTAGACTTAGCTCTTCTCAGCAATGCAATGATCTAAGACAATTCCAAAAAAGAGCAAGAAAACAGCATGCTTTGATCTGTATTCAGACTCCACAGTTCTTTCTCTGGATGTGGACAGCATTTTCTATCATGAGTCTTTTGGAGAGATGGTAGTTGAAGTTAGGAGTACGACCAAATCTTTCCTAGAGTACAGAGAGGATATCAAATGACTGAGAACTGTATATATACCCAAAGGTTGAGTATGTCATTTCATTTCCTTAATTCTTCCCACATCAAAAAAAAACCTTAAAACCTAAAATATTATTTCCAAAGATCTCCTTACCTAGCAATATATTTGAGGAGTGCAAGAGTCAAAGCAGTGTGGTATAATAACAGTTACTTACCTTTGGCAGCATCAGAAGGTCCCATGGTGTTCATTATCTCAATTACTTTAATACTCATTTCCTTCTTTGCCAGGTTGTTGCTTAAAAGCAAATCTGAGATCTAATTGTATACATTCTGGCATCATACAGTTTACACCAAGCCCAGAGGCAAAAACAAGCAATTACATTCTACTGATTAATGTGCAATAGTAATTTTATAGGTTCAATGGTCCAAAAATGTTCCCTGCTAGGTAAGATAATGAATAGAAGGTTGTCAAAATAATTAGCAAATCAGATCTCACAACTCCACCTGTGCAATGTAAAGAAATAAACAAATTATAAGTGCTTTGGGAGGAAATGGAGAGTGAAACAGGAGCAAATAATGAAGAGAAAATCTACTTAACATAGTTGGGAAAGGATGGTATTTTTAGCTATCCTTGCATAACATATGAGTTATACATCACTTTCACATTAACGCCAAAGAAATAGTAGGCACTCTGGAAAGATTGGTATGTAGTCAGAATCAAAACTGTTGCTCTTTGCTTTCCTCTTTGGAATTCATTTAAAGAGGAAACCATAGATATAGGAGTTTTGAAACTGATTCAAGTAAGGTTGCCTTCTACATCTTCCTTAGAATAAGAAATAGGAAAAATTCCAGACTTCTTGTAAATATTTATTTAAAGAAAAGTAATACTAGCCATATAAAAGAAAGCAATGTGTACCCCATTATATAGCTGAAATGGTTAATAAAGTAGAGATCATGATAGTACTTGATATTTCTGTAGGGGTTTCTTATCTCTTTGATGAGACCACTCCTTTCAATGGTACAAAAACAAATTCCATCCACATCTTCTCATATATATGACCCTTGTCTCAGTCCTCCCATAACTCTTCCACAAAAGGTCATCTGATGTATCATAAGTTTTCCTCTAGAGCTCTTAATGTTTGGTTGATGTCAATGGGACATGCAGGTTGTCAACTGGTTGTCAGTCCTTTCTCTCACAACATGACTGACCCACCAATTTGTCCAGTCATACATTCTCTCTAATGATATTTTTTATAAAGTTTCTCTTGCATAACTTATTTCAATATATTCACATCTATTACATATCTCTTCCTTGCCTTTTGGATAGCCCTCAATTAAGGCTACATAATAACACAAAGTGTGATTAAGGGGAGAATTTGGGCTATGGCAAGTTAAAGTTATAGCATGTGTAGGTCACCTGTAGAATTTAAACACATGTGCACACACATGCATACACACATGTCACTATGAAATCAGTAGAGGCTTCAGTAATCTGTGTCAACCATAATGATAGGTAATGATAAAGTGAATTGTATCAATATATGTTCTTCTGTTCAAAAGGTTTCTTGCTTACATCGAGATAGACATTGAGTTCCTATAGATGTACTTGTACTTAAGTAAACAAGGCATATGAAAATCTTGAAGAAGAAAATAAGTAATGGTCGGTCACTTCACAAAAGGATTCATTGAAGTATTCCTTTAAATTGCATGTTTCATAAGTATACACAGCTTAAAATGTTTCCATTTACAAAACTTAAACAAAAACAATTTTTCAAGGACATATCTATTAAAAAGAAGTCCATCCATATGTAATTGTACTTAAGAAAACACATTTATCCTTAAATTGTTCTGTAAATATTATAATAATCCTGATTTTACTCTTTACTCTTTGGACTTCTCCATCTTATAGATAGAAGCTTTCTCATGCTGGAAATGTATTTTCCCTAAAGGAATATTTTCTGATTGATGAGTCTCAAGACACCATTTCTTAAGGTACCCAGGCCAGACTCATTGCTTCACTCTTTGCCTCTTTCCACCTCCTAACTAGAAGCCTTGTCCCTCTTCAAGTATTCTTTTTCTTCCTCCCTCCCAACTTGTTTTCCAACTCTACTTTTTTAATTGTCTACTCCCAATGTAATGAAAGACGCTAGGTGGCGCAAGAGTCCCAGGCCTGGAGTCAGGAAGATTCCTCTTCTTGAGTTTAAATCTGGCATCTGACACTTAATAGCTTTGTGACCCTGATTAAGTCACTAAACCCCACTTGCCTCAATTCCTCATCAATAAAATGAACTGGAGAAGGAAATGGCAAACTATTCTGATATCTTTGCCCAGAAAACCTGAAACGGGGTCACAAAGAGTCAGACATGACTGAAAAGCAACTCAACAACAAAGTAATTTATGCTCTTTTAGGGTAGAGATTGGGGTGTTTTTGTCTGTGTTTGTACCTACCATGCTTATAACAGACCCTCATAGATAGTAGAAACTTAATACTTAAATATCAACCAACTCTCATGACTTCTTTTTAAAGTCCTTCATAACATAACAAGCTATCTTTCCATCTTCATTGGATATTACTCCCTCTCCCACACTCTGTGATCCAGTCAAATTCTTTTCTCCCAGTTACAAATGACCCACAATTTCCTTTCCTTGTGTTTTCACTGGCCATGTCTGGAATGCACTTGCTCCTAACCTATTTCTTACAGTATCCTTCTCCTCCTTTATGATACGATTCAAGTGTCATTCTCTGAATGAACCTTTCCTTACTTCTCCCAGTTGCTAGTGGGTTTCCTTGAAGACTATTTTTCATTTAACTACTATTTATTTGTATTTATTCAGCTAATATGTACATTGTATAACTTTTCTACATACTTGTTATTTTACCAAACATAATAAAAATTCCTTTGGCATAGGAATTGTTTCATTCATTGCCCTTGTATTCCCAGCCCTTAGCAAATGTCTTGTACATCATAGGTGCTCAGTAAATACATGTTAATTGGTCAAATTTTTCTATAAAGAAAAACATGATCTACTTTGAAAGAAAAAATGAAAAATTCATTACTCAGCTTGAGGATACCTTTTATGAATACTTAATAGAGAAAACACCATTCAGTTTGAGTGGAAGGTTGAACTAGATAACATCTAGGTCAGTTCTGATTTTAAGATCTTATAAACTTAATTTTGGATGTTGATAAGTTGATGGTTTAGTTCAAATTATGCACCGATGTGTTTAGAAGGGGGGAAAAGCAAAATATTAGACTATTGTAGACTAATATACCAAATCTTCTACTACATAGTCCAGAAAGAAAAATTCTATTTAAATTTTTTAAGAGAACATTGAAAAATATTGCCTACACAAGCATATCTTGTCAACCCGTCCCTAAAAATGGTCTGAGGAAAATCTGGATAAATGTTTTCAAGTTAATGGTATCCATTTGAGAAATAAATGTTCCTTTTATATTTTCATGCTAAAAATGGGAGAAGTCTCATGAAAAGTTAATAGAATTTTTACTAACTACACAAATATTTTATCAAATAAATCCCTAATAAGTATATTACGTAGACTTTAAATAATCCCAAGAGAATATATGTCCATACATTACTTAGCAAATCAGTTTGCATCATTTGATAATTTACTTTAAAGGAGAACTTGCAGGAAAACTTCTGGCATATTTTTACTAATTTCCCATAATATTATAAATGGGTAATTAACAACTAAGAAGAGTGTTGAAGCTCTCAATACATAAAGCAAAAGAAATGTACCATTTGAGCTATTGAGTCTGTGGTAATAGAAAGTTGTTATTGTCAGCACTGTATCTTTAATTTTCATTTTGATATGTAGCAATGATTTTGAACTTAATATGAGGTTGGATTGCCAACATTTAGTGGAAAACACATAAACAGGAGAGAATTTTGATGATGGTCAAGATTTTTAATGTAGGGCTTGCTATGTGCTGAGAAGCACTCAGAAACTTATCAGATATATGACCTGGGTAAGTTACCTATCCACCCCTAACCCCAGTTCCTCATTTCCAAAATGAAGATAATAAAACTTCTCCCTCACAAGAATTTTGTGAGAATCAAATGAGATTACCCATGGTAGACATTTTTTAAAACCTAAAGTGTGGCATAAATGCTAGCTAATACCATCACTGTGATCATCATCATCATCATCATCATATATTCTGATGGTCAATAGATAACTTATTCTGTTTCAGGAATTTAAAAAATATGCAATTGATGAAATATTCACTAAATTTTTATGATGAGCAAAGTATGCAAAAATTCTGACTTTATACAATGAATAAACTAAGGGCTAGAGATATGTTTTCTTCTATGTTAAAAAAGGAGATACAAATGGCTCCTTTGAAGGTTGGGAGTTTATTTTATGGAGATTTAAAAATTTTCTAAAGTTTAGGATACAAGGAATGATTCTTCTATTTGTGCTTTTTCTTTATCATTATTCAGAAAATTATGATGACATATGTTTGTGGGCAACATATTTGAATGAAAAGCATAGTCACAGATACAATCTTAACTGTGTTATAAGGAATCTGCATTTTTAAATTCACTATACAATTTCATATTTCCCAAGAGTCAACCAGTTCATAACTCCACTAGCATTGTAATACAGTGTACATACTTTATCACAAACATACTAGTATTAAATTATGTCTTTTATCATCTTTGCCAGTTTACTGGATGTTAAGTGGACTCTCAGAGTTATTTTGACTTGGTTGAGGTAGTTCCTAATCTGGGAGCTCCAATGAAATTACAGTTCCAGACTCTACTCCATATTGTCTATAGTTATAAGACATTTCTAGAACTATGTTAGATAAGAATAGGGGGAGTGAGCAGTCTTGTTAAAACCCTATTTTGATGTGGACAAGGTCCTATGATTTCCTCATTACATTAACTCCTAAATTCATGTATTCAATGTCATGCTTTCTGTTGTGCTAAAAGAAGATTATTATATTCTCATTGGGGAGATATACTTTAAAACAGCCTTTTTCCTGTACCTATTAACAAAAACACATGGTTCATTATTTTTATTGTTAGTTGAATTATTATGCTATTAAAGGAGTTTTCTTTTTTTAGCAACAAAGAACAAACTACAGAGTTCTGGTTAAATGTTAATGAAACTGCTAAGGAGCAAAGTTGTAGCTCAACTATGTCTTATATCCTGTGTAAGAGGATCAGAGCAATATTATAGCATGGTCCCATGGGTGAGAAGAACCCAGAATGATACTATAGAAAAGGTCAAGTATATTTATTGATGTTTTGCAATGAATAATTCAGTTAATGATGAACTGGTATCACTTTAAAGTAGCAATTATAATTTCATTAGCCTGGGAAATTCCCAGTGTGGGAACTCCCTCCACCACTGCAGGTCACTTACTAATTATCAAGCATTTACTAAGGAAATCATCACTTAGTAAATAAATCCCAAGCAGTTAGCTTACACACGCACAGTGGTTAAGTGTTATGCCTAGGAGCAAATAGCTAGTAAGTATCAGAAGCAGATTTTGAACTCAGTTCTTCTTGTCATCTAATTCAGCTTTCCATTCACTATGCCATACTGCCTTAGCAAAATAATGAAGCATTTAAAAAATATCAGAATATATACATCCCAATGAGTATTGTCTTTCAAAGTCACCACCTTAAGGAGGCTAGGCACCAATTTCAATGACATTGTAATAGGTTCATTTGATCACTTCCTATGGCACAATGATATTCCTTTATATTCATATGCCATAATTTGTTTAGTTACTCTCTAATAGAAACCATCTTAGTTTCAAGTATTTCTGGCTATGATAAAAAGAGCTGCTGTAAATATTTTTCTATGTGTAGGTTACATTCCTCTTTATTTGGCTTCTTTGTGGCATAGTAGAGGTAGATTAGAGTGAATGAGTAACAATTTAGTAACTTATAGCATAATTCTGAATTACTTTCCAGAATGGCTGGACCAATTTACAGTACCACCCACAGTGAATTATTATACCCATTTTCCCACAGCCCCCCAAAAATTCAGTATTTTCTTCTTTTGTCATCTTTGTCAGTATAATAGATATGAGGTAGATCCTCAAATTTGCTTTAGTATGGGTTTCTCTATTTATTAGTGATTTGTTCCTTTTTTATATGATTTTGGACAACTTAGACTCCTCATTTGAAAACTGTCCACATCCCTTCACCATTTACCTTTTGTGAAATGTCCCTTATTATTGTAAAGTTTAAACCAATTCCACATATAGTGAATATGAAAAACTTGCTGCAAAGAATTTTTCCAATTATCTGTTTTGCTTTTAACTTTAACTATATTGAATTTCTTTGCACAAAGTTACTTTAATTTTGCATAATCAGAATTGCCAGATTAATTGTGTGATCCTCTATCACTTGATTAGTCATAACTCTTCCCCTAGCCATAGATCGGAAAGGTAAATTCATCCACGTGATATTTTATGATGTGATTTTTTATATGTAGATCACATTGGAACTTATTTTGATATGTGATAGTAGGTGTTAGTCTAAATTTAGCAACTGCCAGACTATTGTTCAATTTACCCAGCAGTTTTTTTTTTCAAACGAGTCATTTTCCAAGTAACTGGAGTTTAATTGAACATTATGCTACTGTGTTTATTTCTCTGTGTTGTATATCTCATCTACTCCATTAATTGTGCTCTCTCTCTCTCTCTCTCTCTCTCTCTCTCTCTCTCTCTCTCTCTCTCTCTCTCTCTCTTTGTCTCATTTTAATGATTATTGCTGATAGTGTAGTTTGAAGTTCCTCTGCTTCCACTTTTTTCCCCATGATTATCATTTCTTGAGCTTTTTGTGTTCCTCCATATGAATTTTGCTATTTTTCTAGCTCTATAAAAATGTTTACTTGGTACTTTGGTAATGCCTTGAATTAATTTTGGTGTTATATTTTTATTATGTTGGATCAACCTACCTAGGAAAAATTAACATTTCAGTTATTTAGGCCTGTCTTTATTTCTCCAAAGAGAGTTTTTTATTTGGATTCATACATTTCCTAGGTGAATCTCACTAGATACACACCCACACATTTTATATTTTCTGTAGTTATTTTAACAGATTTTTTTCTTTCTAGATCTTCTTGTTAGTTTTTGTTAGCAATTTGTAGGAATACTAATGATTTATATGTATTTATTTTATATCCTGGAACTTTAAAGAAATTAATATTTCAATTAATTTTAGTTAATTCTCTAGAGATCAATAAGTATGCCATCATGTCATCTATGAAAAGAAACAACTTTGTTTTTTGTCAATAGTTATTCTTTCAGTTTCTTTTTCTTTGCTTATTGGTATAACTGATGATTCTAGCATTATATTAAGCAGTAGTGATGACAATAGATTTACTTCTTTTTTATTGGAAAGACCTCTAACTTTTCTCCATTACAAATAATATTTGCTTTAAAATATAAATAGATATCAAGGAAAAGTCTTTTCATTTCAATGACTTCTATACTTTTTAATAATAATGCATATTGGATTTCATTGAAACACTTTTCAATATATGTCAATATAATCATGTGGCTAAAATTATCTACTGTCTTGTGGCTAGATGGCTTTGAAGTATCTTTTATATCTATGACTTTCGTGTATATTGTCTTTTATATCCAGGATATATTATATCTATATAGATTTTCATTATCTATTATTAATTTTGTTTATCTTTCTAACATTGAACCACTTTTATATAACTAATACAAACAAAACTTAATCAATTGTTTAACCTTTCCAATACGCTGTTGTGGATCATGTCCTGATATTTGTTTTACATAAATTTTTTCATCAATATTCATCAGTTATATTGGTCTTTACTTTTCCTTTGTCTCTTCCTGACTTGTATATGAAGCTCACATTTATGGCATAAAATGAGATTGGAAGGGTACTTTAATTTCTTATTTTGGCATAAAGTTTTTATAGTATTAGGTTTCACTGTATTTTTTTAAATGTTTGATAAAACTCTTTTGTAAATTTACCTGGTCCTGGAGTTTGTTTCTTTGTTTACTTTGGGATTTCATTTATGATTTATTAAATTTTTTTCTAAGATTAGTCATTTAAATAGTCTATTTATAATTTTGGTAATAGTTCATACTTTCATAAGTGCTTATCTATTTCCTCAAAGTTGTCATTATTGCCAGCATATGAATGGACAAAATAATTTCTGATAATTTCCCTTATTTCTTTTTCATTTGTTGTGAGACTAAAATTATGTTCATTGTTAAAGTAACAATATTTTGCGCTATCAAGTATATTCAAAATTCCTGCCACTCTGAAATCCAGTTCCCAAAGAAGACTTCCAAATTGTTTTGTGAATAGTGCTGGCATCACTGGAATAAGTGCATTGCCTAGTAAGGTAACAGTTTTAAAGGTTATAACATTAATTTTAATGTGTACAACTTAAGAATATTTGACTTTCAAACATAAAAATCAAGAGTAGCATGAAAAGGTAGACAGGAAAAAGAAATCACAAGGGATTTACTAGTGTTGAACTGTTTACATTCCTACATGGAAAGATAATATTTGTAACTCTTGAAACTTTTCTCAATATCTGGGGAGTTGAAGGGATTATACACACATACATACACACACACACACACACACACACACTTATATGAGAGAGAGAGAGAAAGAGCACAGGGTGAGTTGAATAGGAAGGAATCATATCTAAAAAAATAAAATTAAGGGGTAAGAGAGGAATAGATTGGAAAGAGAAAGGGAGAAATGGAATGGGGTAAATTATCTCTCAAAGAAGAGGCAAGGAAAAGCTTTTCCAATAGAGGGGAAAAGGGAGAGGTGAGACGGAAAAAGTGAAGCTTACTCTCGTCACATTTGACTCAAGGAAGGAACAACATGCACACTCAATTTGGTATGAAAACCTATCTTACACTACAGGAAAGTAGGGGAGGAGGGGATAAGCAGGGTGAGGGGGATGATGGAAGGGAGGGCAAATGGGAGGAGGGAGCAATTAGAAGTAAACACTCTAGGGGAGGGACAAAGTCAAAAGAGAGACTAGAAGAAATGAGCAAGATAGGATGGAGGGAAATATAGTTAGCCTTACACAACATGACTATTATCGAAGCCATTTGGAAAAACTACACATACGTAACCTATATTGAATTGATTGCCTTCTCAATGGGGGTGGGTGGGGAGAGAGGAAGAAAGAGAAGTTGGAACTCAAAGTTTTAGGAACAAATGTTAAGAATTCTTTTGTGATATTCTTTTGTGATATTCTTAATTCTTTTGGGATATACATATACAGGTAAAGGGATATAGAAATCTATCTTGCCCTCCAAAAAAATAGAAGAAATGGGGATAAGGGAAGGGAGGGGTGTGACAGAAGGAGGGCAGATTGGGGGAAGAGGTAATCAGAATGCATACTGTCTAGGATGGGTGGAGAGGACAGATAGGGAGAAAATTTGGAACTCAAAATCTTGTGGAAATGAATGTTGAAAACTAAAAATAAATAAATTTTTAATAAAAGAAGTATTACTCAACTTCTTTTAGGCTACATAAATAAGTAGCTCCCTAAGGAAATTTACCTCAGCTATGTGATATATGAACTAATAACTAAAACATTATGTAGTATAATTACTATTTCTTACTTTAAGTAAGAGTTGACCTGAGGCTGAAGAGAGAGTGGAAAACAAGACAGTTAAAAAAAACAAATTTTAAGAGAAGAATACAAATCAGGAGATCAAAATAAAAGAGTTTTAATGAGATTTCAAAATGGACCTAATCTTGGTCTGTTTATCTTCTTATGCAACTTAGCTGAGAGGAAGGACTTAGGCACTGAGTGAGAAAGTTGATAGAGGAAAGCTAAAGAAAACTTCATACCATTGGCTGAGAAGGCTAAATAATGAGCTGAATTAAGGTGTCTAGATATTTACTGAAAATCCTGAGGAGAGTGACCATCTTCCCTACAGGTGAAAGACTTACTCAATTGCATTTATGTAGTGCTTTAAAGTTTGCAAAGCACTTTATAAAAATTAATCTCATTTTATCTTCATAGCAATGCTGCAGTCATAGGTGCTGGCATTATCCTCATATTACAGATGGAGAAACTTATACCAAAAGAAATTAAGTGATTTGCCCAGAGTTAATAATTGTGTGAGACTGGATTTGAATTCAAAACTTCAAGTTCAGTGCTTTATACATTAGGCTACCTGGCGTTTCATCAGTGTTCGCTCCACTGGACCACCTAGTATTTAGCTTCTAACCCAAAACACTACAGAAAGAATTCCACATTCACATTGATACAGTCAAATGTTTAATGTTATTCTTTAATATGAAGTGTTAGACTTGTGTGGCACAGCAATCAGATAATCTCGATAATCTGCTTGGCTTTGGAACTGCTTCAACTTGAATATTCAACACTATGCAGTTCTTTGGATGATCAATTTTTATTTGAGGTTCTCAGAATTAATAATCTGGATATGAAAAAAATTATTGTGGAATGGAGGTTAGGTTTTCTTCTCAAAAATATATTGGTAAAAGCAGTTTTAGAACATTTTTGTCTGAAGAAATAGTGTACATTATATTTATTGATTTGATCTATATTAAAGCAAATAAAAGGGCAAGATAAATATTTCATGTCTCTTTCAGACCTGGAAGTCCACACATTTGGGACCCTTATATGCTAATTTCAAGAAATACATTTGAAGTAAAATTACTATGTTGGGGGAAATGTTTAATATTTTAAAGGGTTGAACATTATGAACTGAATATATATGAAGGGCATCTGAAAGCTTTTTGCTGAGCACGTATAATAATAAATGCATGAATTTTAAGCAATCACCTCCTAGAAGGTTAGTTCTTTACCTTTGCCTTTCCAGTTTCTATGCATGGGAAGCCAAAGAGAAACTTGGTGATAAAAGTCAAGGAACTTCACATAGTCCTTTTTGATTTGTTGAAAGAGTAGTCCCTTCAATTATTCCAAAGTAGAGTAATTTGTGAATTTTTTATTAAATAGCTACAGATATTTCTAACTGAAACTCCCACATTAGATTTTAAGCTCCTTGAAAGCAGGGACTATCTTCCTCTTTTTATTTGTATCTTTAGTATTTAGCACAGTGCCTAGCACATAGTAGGTACTTAACAAATGTTTATCTAATGAAAGTGAATTATTTAAGATAGAGGTTTGGGACAGATGGCTTACCCTTAATTAGTTACAGGAAAAAGTTAAAATGATAGCTTCTAATAGGTAAACTTTAAATTTATCTTTCCTAGAACTAGGCTTTTACATCACTTTCTGGCCACCATTACCAAACTATGTTTCCTTTAATCCATTGATCAAACTTATCTCCACCTCAACACATGCATCAGAACTTTGGTCTCTGCACCAAGATATAAGAATCTAAGAGGATAATTTCCACCCTTTCTTGTGCAGAAATAGGCCTCTAAGGTCTCTACCTAATTTCTCAACTACCACTTCCAAACCATACTACCCTATGCAAGAACAAAGTTCCAAAATTTGGGGCAATGATACAAACATCAATGTTGATGAAAATATCAAGATATTTCTTGCAAAAAAAGACTTGTAAAGAAGGGGGAAATAAGCAAAAGGAATTAAATTTGTGCAATAGTAAGCACCCCAACATACAAAAGGAGGGCTGCTATCACAAGTTCTTAGATATGCATTCATAAAAGGAAAGGTAACTTTTGAGGAGTTAACAATTACTTTAATCAAGCACATATATCTTGGGGAGTTAACACCCTGAATTTCAAAAAAAAAAAAAATACAGAGAAATCAAAGATCAACAGACATGGCTTCCTCTACCTGACCATCAATAGACAGACCCAACTGTCTGACGATAGTTAGCAGAGAGGGAAGCACTGACATCTGGGTCTTCAAAGCAGGTGGATTCCTTAGCAGCTTCCCAGAGTCCTCATATGATCAAACAATCACTTCTAGTCAGTAAGCCCCAAAATAAAACCCATACCTCAGAGTCTTTATACATTTTTTAGAGCCAGAGGACATCACATCCTTTGAGAACCAGTGCCTCATTAACAAAAGGCATAAGGCTTTTTACAAATCTTCCCAGGCCAGACAACAGGTCGGAAAGATCCTCCTTAATCACATTACTCAGAGGCACTTTTGTAAAACAAAAATAGCAAAAGATCCTACTTTGCTTGCCCTTATAATTTGACTGCTAAGTTTACACCAAAATGGAAGATTTTTTTTTTATGATAGCTATTTATACCAAAAAAAAAAAAAAATAGGGAGCCAAGATGGTGGAGTGAACAGTAAATTATTGTGTCTCTCCAATTCACTTCCAACAACCATAAAATAGCACCTCAGAACAAATCTGGCAACAGTGGAGCCAGCATAAAGATGGGGTAGAACAGTCTTTTGTCCTGGAAGACTTGGAGAATTGACAAGAAAGATCGATCTCACTTGGGAAAAAGAGGAGCACATTCCAGGACAGAAAGTATCCCAACAAGCCAGCAGTAAGCCCCACCTCAGCAAACCAATGGAAGATCCTGACCCCCAGTGTGGTGGAGCAGGCATACACCAACACCAGTACCCTGCACATGCCTTAACATAACCAGGGAAATTGGTAGTCTCCATCTCTACTAATCACCATGGGCTTTACCATAGCCCAGGGTGGGCAGATATCCACCAGTGTGTAAAGGAAGTAACCCAGAGCTCCACATGCTTCAATGTAACCCAGAATAAACAGGTATCCTCCCAGGGGCCAGACCTCTATGTGCTTCAGTGCAGCCCCAGGGAAATGCAGAAAAACCCACTAGGCTTCAACACATGCCAGACACTACCACTAGGACCCCAGATCAGCACCAGATAAGGTGCCAGACCCCTAGAGCCTCCAGAAGCACAACCCCTCACAGCTCAACATAGCCCCAGATATAAGGGTTCCCTGTGGACCTCAGGGCAACATCAGTGCATCACCAGATAAACAACCAGGGTCTGCAGTCACTGGATCAACAAGCCTAAGACAATACCCCCTTTACCCTGGGAACAGAACTCAAATTACAAAGAAAGGAAAAAACCCTCCCCCCAAAAATGAGCAAAAAACAGCAAAAAAGGGTCTGACTACAGAAAGTTATTATGGTGGCAGGGAAGATCAAGACACAAACTCAGAAGAGGGCAACAATCTCAAAACGCCTATGGGCAAAACTCCAAAGAAAAACAGGAAGTGGTCCCAATCCCAGAAAGAACACATGGAAGAGCTCAAAAAAAGCGTTTAAAAATCACATAAGAGATGTAAAAGACAATTGAGGAAAGAAATCAGAGTGATGCAAAAGAATTATGGGGGAAAAGTCCACAGCTTAGAAAACTGCTTAAAAAGTGGAATTGGTCAAATGGAAAAGGAGATACCAAAATCCACTAAAGAACTCTTTAAAGGATACAATTGATCAGATGGAGAGAGGGAGGCCAGGAGGAAGTATGAAAGCTAATTGAGGAAAACAGCACCTTAAAAGTTAGAACTGGATAAGTAGAAGGAAATTACCTTATGAGACAACAAGAATCAATCAAACAAAATCAAAAGAATGAAAAAAATGGAAGAAAATATAAAATACTTCACAGAAGAAAACAAATGACCTAGAAAATAGATCCAGGAGAGACAATATCAGAAATACCTGAAATTCATAATCAAAAGGATGACCTGGACAATATCTTTCAAGGAAAACTGTCCTGATGTCCTGGAAAAGAGAGACGAAATAGGCATTGAAATAATCCACTGATCACCAAAGAAAAGAGATTCCCCCCCAAACAAACTCTAAGAATTATTAAAGCCAAATTTCAGAACTACAAGGTAAAATAAACATACTACAAATGGCCAGAAAAAAACAATTCAGACATTGGGGAGTCACAATCAGGATTACACAGGACCTGGTAGCTGCAACATTAAAGAAGCTGAGGTCATGAAACATGATATTCCAGAAGGCAAAGTAGCTAGGATTACAACCAAGAATCACTTCACCAGCAAAATTAAGCATAATACATCAAAGTGGGGTAAATGTTATTCCACAAAATAGGGTTTTAAGTTTTCACAAAGATAAGACCAGAATTAAATAAAAAGTTTGACTTCCAATATCAAGATGCCAGAGAAGCAAAAATAGGTAAAAAGGGAAAAGAAAACATAAAGGATTCAAGAGAGCTAAACTATTTATATCCCAACATGGGAAGATTATACTCGTAATTCCTAAAAATTATATTTTTACTAGTAAGTACAGCTAGATGGAATATACCTAAAAAGAGAGTGCAGATATAAGGTGAATTTGAGGGGATGATATAAAAAAATAAGGAATGAAAAAGTAGAGTACAATGGGTACAGAAGGAAAGGAGAGGTAGAATGGGGCAAATTATTTCACATGAAGAGGTGCAAAAGACCTAGTGATGAGCATAACTCAAACTTTACTCTCCTAAGTATGGACACAATCGGGTGAATATAAAAATCTATCTTAACTGACAGGGAAGTAGGAGGGGAGGAGATCAAGTAAGGGGTGGAGTGCAGATTGACAGCAGGGAGGGCAAATTAGGGGAGGTGGTAGAGAGAAGCAAAACATTGGTGAGGAGCAAAAGGGTGAAAAAAAACAGAAACAGGAAGAAGAATTGGAAGGAAGGAAATGCAGAAATAGTAACCATAGCTGTGAATGTAAATAGGATAAACTCTCCCATAAAATGGAAGAAGACAGGAAAGAAGATCAAAAGCCAGACTCCTGCAATATGTTAGGAATATTCTACCCATCAGATATATGGGGAGGGGAAGAATTCATGACCAAACAAGAAATAGAGAGTATTACTTCAAGTATATAAATATCTAATATTTTTATCTAAATATCTAAATTTAAATAATCTACTGGGAATAATATATATTTAGATAAACTACTGGAAATAGATAACATCAAATGAAACTATTTAAGCTTCAAAGTGGAGAATATGGAGACAAAGATAAATAAATAAAAGCTATATATCTGAAATGAATAAAATAACTTTGATTATATGAAATTAAAAAGCCTTTGTGAAAACAAAACCAATGCAACCAAGAATATATGGAAAGCAGAAAGCTGAGGAACAATCTCTACAGCAGGCGTCTGATAAAGGCCTCATTTCTCAAATATGTAGAGAACTGAGTCAAATTTATAACAATACAACCATTTCCCCAATTGATAAGTGGTCAAAGGTTATAAACAGGTTTTAAATGAAGAAATTAAAGCTATCTGTAGACATGAGAAGAAGTGCTCTGAATCACATTTGATTAGAGAAATACAAATTAAAACAACTCTGAGTAACTAACTCACATGTATCAGATTGGGTAATATAACAAAAAGGGAAAATGATAAATGTTGGAGAGGATGTGGGGAAATTGGGACATTGGTGCACTGTTAGTGGAGTTGTGAACTAATCCAACCATTCTGGAGAGCAATTTGGAACTGTGCCCAAAGGACTATAAATCTGTGCATACACTTTGATCCAGCAATACCATTACTATGTATCCCAAAGAGATCATAAAAAAGGGGAAAGGACCTACATGTGCAAAAAATATTTGTAGCAGCACATTTTGTGATGGCAAAATATTGGAATCTGAGGGGATGTCTACCAAATGGGGAATGGCTAAACAAGCTATGGTATATGAATGGAATGGAATGGAATGCTACTGTGCAATAAGAAATGTTGGAGTCAGATTTTAGAAAATCCTGGAAAGATTTATACCAAATGTTGCAAAGCAAAATGAACAGAATCAGCAAAACTTTGTATGCAGTATCAGCAACTTTGCGTGATGATCAGCTGGGACTCAGCTCTTCTCAGCAATGACCCAAGACCATGTATGAAGACCTTGATCCAAGACAAGTACAAAGGACTCATGGTGGAAAATGCCATCTATATCCAGATAAAGGACTGGTGGACTCTGAATGAGGATCAAAGCATAATTTTTTTTTTCATTTACTCTATCCCTTATCATGTTTTTCCCCTTTGGATCTGTTTCCTCCTTAGTCACAACCGTGACTAATATGGGAATGTGTTTATATGATAAGAAATGTATGAACTATATAAAACTGCCTACCATTTTTAGAAGAGGGGAAGGGAGGAACAGAGAAAAATTGGAACTCAAGATCTTGTAAAAGTCAATGCTAAAAATTTTCTGGACATGTAACTGGGGAAAAATTAATGCAGAAAAAGAGAAATAAAGGATCCCTCTATCTGTCTCCATATTCTCTTTGAAACTTAAGTAGTTTCGTTTGATGTTATCCATTCCCAGTAGTTTTATAAATACAGAGTCAGCACTTAGGGTTCTTCAGGTAAAAATTGATGGAACGAGATGGATGTCACCAACCTTGGAATATAGAGAGCTTAGATGATGCAGGAGAATATATGCAGAGTGAAAGAAAAACTAAAAGGTCCATTCATTTATCATCAGAGGCCTAATGCATATGTGTGTGTGTTCTAAAATTTCTTTCTTGTTTATATTTTTGTTAGGTTTGTCTTAGTCTGAAACAAACGTATTAAGATTCCCAAATACTTTTATTTGTCTGTTTCTGTCAATGATTTAAAGAACATTTCTGTCTAGGACTTAGAAGCTATGCCATTACATATAGATAGATAGATAGATAGATAGATAGATAGATAGATAGATAGATAGATAGATAGATAGATAGATAGATAGATAGATAGATGTTAAGCATTGATATTATTGTCCTGTCTATGGTAACTTAAAACATAATGTTGTATAGCCATTAAAAAAGTTCTTTTGGGGTATCATAAATTCTAATCTAGTGTCTTATTTCAGTTCTGTGAATTGTAATGTTACAGGTTTGTTCCTGGCTGGAAACATATCATAGGATTCTATTTTTTAATTTATTCTGCTACCCTACTCTTACAACTGATTTCAACCCATTCATACTCATAGTTACGACTGCTAATTATGTTTTTTTTCTCTATCTCATCTGATACTATTTTTCTCTCTTGGACTCCACACACTATTTGCAAAGAAGACATGAACAAAAGGAATGTGATTGATACTAGATATATGCAAGTGGTCAGATTCCAGTTCTTTTTCTTCTTCATGTTCAGATCTGGATTACTGGTTCTTAAAATTTATCTTTTTTACCTATTTTGTATAAATTATATTTTTAAAAGGTAAATTTATTTTTCCCTAAAATTTTCAAAAAGCTTAGGCTTAATACTTGTCTTCCACTTAGCTAATGGTAGAAGATTTAAAAGGAAATCTGTAAACATTAATTTCAGCAAGCAGCCAATTTCTTCTGGCTTAATTAAGTACTGAAGAAACTTTTTAATTATGTGCATTATCAAAGACAGCATTGACTGTTACTCCCAAACTGTAGACAAATTTAAGGAGAGAGAGCTTGGGTGCTGTTCATAAAAAGGGAATTTCTTATGTGGGACTTTCCTTCGGTCCACAGTCTCATCAGTGGAAAAAACTACAAACCTGAATGTGAAAAACAAAAATCCTCCACCAAAGGTCATTTTTTTCCTAGTCTGTAGGTCCATATAACTGAAGAGGATTCTACTCTGAGTAAAAGTAACAAAATTCTCTCAAAGAAAAGTTGTCTTTTTTTGAATCTCATCTGCCAACCAAAATAAAACAAAATATGAGTGAACAAAAACAAGAATAAGAGTTTTTAATGATACATTAAAAATTAAAAATAAATTCCATGCTTCAGTCAAGTTTGGAGTTACAAGGCAGCAACTTCCAGCTCTCTCTGAAGAAATCTTCCACCTTTCATCTGGCACCAGGAAAGGGAAGGAGGAGTTAGTGTGTTGGAATTTTCTAGGCAATGAATTAGTTAACTGTTGTGCTAGATAAAAAGACAACAGATCACAGAATTAAGGATCAGGTAAAGGATTTTCTGACATTTTCTCCGTCCAAAAATGTGTGTCTCATTGTTTATTTTAAATCTATCATCTTTCTGGAAGTAACATGCTTTATCTTCAACCCTTTGTAGGCATGGATTTTCATTGCATTGATCAGAGTTCTAATGTATTTCAAAGTACTTGCTCTTTATAATCTTGTCTTTATATAAATTGTCCTCCTAACTCCTCATTTCACTCTAGTTCAGTTCATAGAGGTCTTTTTTTTGTTTTTGTTTTTGTTTTTTGTTTCTTACGAAACTGTCCATTTCATCATTTCTTATGGCATATTTATAGACCATATTATAGTATATTTATATATTATTTATATTTATATGTTATATTATATTTATACTTATAGACCATAATTTGTTTAGCAACTTCCCTGGATGTGGGTATTTCTTTAGTTTCTAATTTAGGGCTACTAGGAAAGGAGTTACTACAAATATTTTTGTACATTTGGGTTCTTCTTTCTTTGATCTCTTTGGACATAGGCTTTGCACTGTTGGAATAAACAGTAGGAACAATTTAGTGATTTCTTTTTAACATAATTGCAAATAGCTTTCCAAAATTAGTTCAGTTTACAGTTCTCCCTACAGTGCTTGTATTTGCTTTGCTTCAGTCCTTCCAACAAATGCCGTTTCTCTCACTTGTCATCTTTGTCAGTCTTATCGATGGGAGTTGGAATCTCAGAGTTTCTTTAATTCGTATTTCTCTACTTACTTGTGATTTGGGGCATTTTTTCTCATATGTTTATTGGTAGTTTGGGTTTCTCCCTTTAAAAACTGTTTTTCTTATCTTTGACTATCTTCTTGAGATTAGCTTTTTTTATAAGTTTAAATCATTTCCTTACATATCTTGAAGATGAAATTTTATTACAGAAAATTGGTGCAGTTAACTATATTTCTTCGAAATTTAACTACTTTAGTTTTATTTGTACAAAAACATTTTTATAATTTCACTTATTCAAAATTATCTTCTTTTATATAAACTTATCTTTTGTTTTGTCATAATCTCTTCCCTGTTTCCATAGATCTGAAAGGTAATCATTTCCTTACTCCTTTAATTTGTTTATGATGCTACCTTTTATGAATGTCATGCACCCAATTAAGTTTATATTAATGTATCATATGAGATATTGATCTATTAAAGTTAAATTTGCAGAAAGATTCCCTGCTGTTTTTGTCAAATACTGTGGCCTAACCTTAGTAACTTAAATCTTTGGGTTTATTGAGTATTTTAATACTGTGTTCATAATCTGTTTCATTCATCAAGATATTTCTTACCCAGTATCAGTTTGTTTTCATTACTTTTCCTTGATAATAAAGTTTGAGATCTGGTAGGTCTAGGATCCTTTCTTTCCTACTTAATTTATTTTTTTCAAATTTGTTGATTTTTTTCAGTTTTCAACATTCACTTCCTTAAATTTGAAATTTTCTCCTCCTCCTTTCCCTCTCCTTCCCAAAGGCAGCATGCAGTCTTATACGGTCCCTATACATAAATTCCTATTAAATATGTTTACACATTAGTAATGTTGAATAGAAGATTATAACAAATGGGAGAAAGCATGAGAAAAACAACATAAAGCACAATGAAACATAACACAAAATAAAATAGTTTGCTTCTTTCTGCTTTTCAACTCCATAGTTCTTTTTCTGCATGTGGTTGGCATTTTGCTTCATGAGTCCTTTGGAAATGTTTTAGGTCCTTGCATTGCTGAGAAGGGCTAATTCTATCAAAATCAGTCCTCACATTCTTTGGCTGTTACTGCGTGTACAATGTTCTCCTGAGTCTGCTCACTTCACTCAGCATCAGTTCATATAAGTCTTTTCAGGTTTTCTTGAAGTCTACCTGCTCATCATTTCTCATGGCACAATAGTATTCTATCACATTCATATACCACAACTTGTTCAGTCATTCCTCAACTGATGGACATCCCCTCAGTTTCCAGGTTTTGGCCACCACAAAGAGTTGCTATAAATATTTTTGTATATGTGAGACTTTTTCCTATTTTTATGATCTCTTTGGGTTATAGCCCTAGAAGTGATATTGTTGGATTAAAGGGTATAAACATTTCTATAGCCTTTCAGGCATAATACTAAGTTGCTCTCCAGAATGGTTGGATCAGCTCACAGCTCCACCAACAATGAATTAGTGTTCTAACTTTCCCACATCTTCTCCAACATTTATCATCTTCCTGTTTTGTCTTATTAGCCAATCTGATAGGTGTGATGTGGTACCTGAGAGTTGTCTTGATTTGCATCTCTCTAATCAATAGTG
The DNA here is from genome assembly GCF_028372415.1 of Notamacropus eugenii. NCBI lineage: Eukaryota > Metazoa > Chordata > Mammalia > Diprotodontia > Macropodidae > Notamacropus > Notamacropus eugenii. The sequence continues at coordinate 109,833,753 of NC_092872.1, read as the reverse complement.
ACTTTGAGCATTTTTTCACGTGACTATAGATGGCTTTAATTTCTTCTCTGAAAACTGCCTGTTAATATCCCTTGACTATTTATCAATTGGGCAATGACTTGTATTCTTACAAATTTGACTCAATTCACTATATATTTTAGAAATAAGGCCTTTATCAGAGACACTAGTTGTAAAAATTCTTTCCCAATTTTCTGTTTCTTTCCTAATCTTGGTTGCATTGGTTTTGTTTGTGCAAAAACTTTTCAATTTAATGTAATCAAAATTATCCATTTTGCATTTCATAATGTTCTCTATCTCTTGTTTGGTCAAAAGTTCCTCTGTTCTCCATAAATCAGACAGATGAGCTACTTCTTGCTCCACTAATTTGTTTATAGTATCAGACATTATACCTATGTCATTTATCCATTTGGATTTTATTCCCGTATAAGGTGTCAGATGTTGGTCTATGACCAAGATATTGGTCTATGACCAGTTTCTGTCACACTACTTTCCAGTTTTCCCAGCAGTTTTTGTCAAACAGTGAGTTCTTATCTCAGAAGTTGGGGTCCTTGGGTTTATCAAACAGTATATTTCTATAATCATTGACTACTGTCTCTTGTGTGCCTAACCTATTCCATTGATCTACCCCTCTATGTCAGTACCAAGTGATTTTGATGATAACTGCTTTATAATACAATTTAATATCTGGTATGGCTAGACCATCTTCCATAACATTTCTTTTCATTAATTCCCTTACTATCTTTTTGTTTTTTCAGATGAATTTTGATATTTTTTCTAGCTTTATAAAATAATTTTGGTAGTTTGACTGGTATGGTACTGAATAAGTACATTAATTTACCTATAACTATCATTTTTATAATATTAGCTTAGCCTACCCATGAGGAACTGATGCCTTTTCAATTATCTAGATCTGACTTTATTTGTGGGAAAATATCAGTTATCAAATGTTACATCATGATAGGAAGGCCACTTGTGGCAAAAAAAAAAAAAAAAGAAAAATGTGTTATTAAAGGCCTTGTAAATATCCCAGGAAAGGAAGAAGGAAAAAACACAAATGAAGGACAGTAGATGTGACTACTCAATTTATAATAAAGTTTAATTCTAAAATTTAATTGCAAATATAAAGAAAAGATGCAGAATTCTTCTTTTTCCCCTTCTACATAATATAATTTCATCTTGGAAGCAGTTGGTGAAGGGGTTTTTACAGAAGTACACTAGAGCCAGCTCAAATAGCAATTGTTACATTTCCAGTGAGAATATTTATACTTCAGAAATGAGCAAATGATACAAATCAAGGTTTAATTTATTGTTTGGTTACTTGTCTAAACTTAGAAAGTTACGGAGGAAATGTTAATATTGAAGATTAAACTTAAAAGTGTTTCATGTCCTCATTTTTCTCCAGAGAGCTAGTTGTTAAAAATTCACCAGTAAACTGCTGACAAAGGAATTTATATTTGATCCCAGAAACAATAAGGAATTACTAAGGATTTATAAGCAAGAGAAGGAGTAACATGATCATTTTGAGAAAAATTACTTTACCTATTATATGGAAGATGAATTGGAGTTGGAAGAGTTTAGAGGCAAATAGACCTATTAAGAGAGTCTGACAATAAGCCAGATGAGAAGTGATAAAAGAATAAACTAAACTGATGGCCTTAGAAGAGAAGAAAAGGGAAAGGATATGAGACATATTTTAGAGATATAATCAATATGATTTTGCATGTTTTCCACCTTGTTAAATCTGCCAAGATTTGTCTTCTATTAGCATAACCTCTGGCTATATTACCTCTACCATAATGAGGCCTTGGTAGAGGACTGCTATGGAAAATTTTAATCATATTGCTTCAATATTTTAAGGATCCACAGTTATATTAAATTGGATGTTTGATTTCCAGTGACACATATTTCTGTGTCTTAGTAGATCTCTGTGGGTTGCAATAGCTTAAAAAAAATCATTACTTTTAAATTAATCTGGCAATGAGCCTCTCAAACCAAGTTAGGCTAGTCACTGGAAAATATTCATCCAATCTGTTGTCAGGCCTAAAGGCTGGAAGTCTTTTTAACTTCATAGAATCTACGAGAACTTGTTATAACCTGGCAAAGACTTTTAAAATATATATGTATGTGTGTATACATATATGTGTGTGTATGCATAAATATACATATATATATCTGTGTGTGTGCATATGTGTATGTATGTATGTATGCACACATGAAACTCATGGAGGAAGTCTGAATGCCTAGAGCCACATTTCTTGGAAGACAACCTTTCCACATCTGAACTAGACCATAAACAGGAATGAACTTCTATTTTGAAGAAAAGTGTGTGTCATGTTACCGAATATGCTGTTGTTTCTCAGTGACTCAGGATTATTGTGTTTGTTTAAAAGGTTTATAGTCATCTTAACACTGATGCTGTCTCAAGCACATTAACAGGAGAGGCAAGCATTTCATTTAGTGACAACAGCAAAGGAGGCATTTCATAATTTTGTTGCCATCTGTCTCCTACTTCACTCTGCATCTTAAAACATTCAGATCAAAGAAGTTTTAATGCATTTCCTAAAGTATGGATAAATGAATTTTGCTTCTTCCTAAGAGCTAAGGAATAGATCTTAGCTATGAATCCAAAAAATTACATTTCACTCAAAGACTGCTGGATTATATCAGCATCTGACCCACTTTTCTAAGCCTCTGCTAATTGGGGGAAGGAGAGGAAGGAGGTGGCAGCTCCATGCCCCTGCATCTCATCAGGATCAAAGAAAGCCGATGTGCACATTGACTGCCCTGCCACCCACAGAAGAGCAAATAAACCCTTCTGTGCATTTGAGAGCAAGAGTATCCATTTAACATCTTGCCAGAAATGTCTGCTTCAGAAAAGTGTTTCCTGCCATTTTGAAAGTAAGCATCCAGACAAAGTGTTCCTGAATTACTGTATTTGGAACAAACCAAAATTATTTCTATTCCTCCTTATTGTTTTCAATTTCTTTGTAATTCAATTGAAAAATAAGATAATTTAATGGAGGCATGGGGCGTCTGGCCTGGGAAGCAAGTTTCACTCTCAGTCCTGCTACCAAGTAGCTTGGCTACCTTGGCAAAACCACAGTTTTTCTGAGTAGTAATTTCTCTTTTTTCAACATGAGAAGTTAAACTGGGAGACAGTTAATGTCACCTTCAGCCCTAAAATTCTGGGATTCTAGGAATAAGAGTACTTAAAAGCCAAATTATATTCGAGAAATCTTTGACTCAGGTATTTAAAATGTATATGTGTTTTTTATTCAGACTTTTCCTGTGGGGAAAAGAGTGGTATATGGGAGTCTTCAAGAATGGAAGAATCATTGCTTTAAGAAGATTAGTAACCAATTATCTTCCATCTTCACCCTAAGAATTGCATACATTCTTCTTTGTAGGTAATTAATAGAAATTATTTAGTTCATATTTACAATTCCATATAGCAAGAATTCTATGTTAAAAAATAAAAACAAAGATTATAGCATTGCCATTCCTATAGGATTTTAAGAAGAGAAACACCATATCTTTAACTGAGTTCTCTCTTATTTTTGAAGAGTTCCATAGAATTAGAAAGGATTTTAGAGATCATTTGAAGAGAAATAGACAATCTTCTAAATAAAAAGATCAAAGAACTGATTAAGATTAAGAGCTAATTTTAAAAGGATAAAAAGCAATCAGCCTACAAAATCATGGAAAAAATCAAATTATTCAAATAAAAGATGTGTAAGATGAATTCACAATATGGGGGGAAAGGAATTATTTAAAATTACCATACCCAATCATTTGCTGGCAAAACTTAGAATTCAAAAGACATTGGTATCCACAAAATATTAAGCCAAAGTAACAAAATAATAGAGACCATAATGAAGCCAGTTTTGGGGAAAAATTAATAACTCATAAAAGAATTGCCAATGTACAAAAAAAATAAAAGCAGAGAAGTTGAATTTATACGTGAATTATATCAAATACATAAATTTCATTAATACTCATGCTACAAAACTATTCCCAGAAATTGGAGTTATAAAGCATTTCACCAAACTCTTTTTTACTCAACAAATCTAGTCCTGAATTAAAAGGAGATATAGAAAACTAGAGAACAATCTTGATACAAAACATTTTAAACATAAGTCTCTCAAAAAGATTTTGGAAATGTATCCAGAAAGTAATTCACTAAAATAAAGTTGGAGTCATATCAGACATACAAGAATAGGAAACAATTAGTATATTTAGTCATATAAATAATAAAGATTAAAATTTACCTGATTCTTTCAAAAGATACAGAAAAGGGGTATTTTTGTATATGCTGTATTCATTTAGAGCAAATAAGCATGGACATTGACAGGCCCCTTAATATGACTAAGAGCATATAACCAAAATCAAGATGGAGCATTGTTTGCAATTGAAAAACACTAGACAATTTCATATACCTATACATATGTCTCTATATACATATACACATACACACATTTGTATGTATGTATGTATGTTATAGAGAAAGAGAGGAGTTCTTTATTTCCATATGATTTGACACAGTTCAAGACATTCAAGTTATAACGATAAAACAAAAGAACAAAAACAAAGGTATAAAAGTGAGCATAAAGAAGCTGTCTCTCTTTGTTTGCAGAAGGATGATATAATGTCAGATTTTAAAAGTCTCAGGGTATCAATGAAAAATTAATTGGAACAATTCATAGCTTAAGAGTTGCAATTAAAAAATACAGGACAAAAGTGAGTTCACAATTTTTATGGTAATATTCCTGCATTACCATTAACACACTTCTGAGCACTGTGTTAAGTATTGGGGATGCAAATCTAAACAACAAAAAAAGTCTAATTTCAAAGAGTTTGTATTCTAATAGAGACAGGTAAATATAAAAATATGTACATCATAATTATAAAATGAATGAGACAAGTTTTGTACATCTTATTAAAATTGTTAAATACAAGGAAATTTTGAAGGGTGGTCACTAGCAGTTGTTCAGGGATCAGGAAAGGATCTATGCAGAAGGTGTGTCTCAAAGGAAGGAACAGATTATGAGACAGAGGTAAGGAAAAGATGGAATTCATATTTAGTTTTTACAAAAATCAGAAAAAGAGAAGAGAATTTTTACTCAAATGACTATAAAATGAATAAAATATCTGGGAATTAATCTGCTAAGACAGATATATGTGTGTGTATATATACATATATATATATATATACATATTATATATACATGACAAAATTATACAAATATGTCTATAAAATATCCTCTGTAGAATAAGGAAAAGTTCATATAATTAAAAACATGATCATTGTTCATGGTTGGGTCATGTCAAAATAATAAAAAAATTATAATTCTACTTTATAGATTTAGTGTTATGCCAATAAAACTATAGAGGCTATTTTTTTAAATAGACACAATAGCAATATTTACTTGGAGAAATAAATGATAATGTCAGGGAGGAAAATGAGGGAAATACATAACTAAATAGTATATAACATTACCAGACTTCAAACTTTTTATAGAGCAATAGCCATCACAACTATTTGGTACTTGATTTTTTTTTAAAAAAAAGTAGATCAATGGAACAGGTTAGATAAGATATAGACACAACAAAAGAAATAAGTCCAAGGCTTAATAAACTCAAGAATAGCAATATTCCCATTTTCACAAGAAATATTGAGAAAACTAGAAAAGCATTGTCAGAAATTAGTTTAAACAGAATTTTTACACCAAATACAGCATTATCCTTAAAATGGATACCCAACCTGAATATCAAAGTTCACACTATAAGGAAACTTAGAAAAGAATGTGATTAAAAATCAGCTTAGATATTTTTCATAGCTTTTGGGGAGGGGGATAACCAGACAAAGTGACCAAAAAGGTAAAATAGACAATTTTGGCTACATAAAATTAAAAGGCTTTTGCATTAATAAAATTCAATAAATATGAAGTTAGAAGAGAATTAATAAAATAGAAGAATCATTTGCATCAATCACACCAAAAAATCTGCCATCCAAAATATTTAAAAATTGACATCAATTTATTACACCAAGAGTCATTCATCAATAGGTAGGTAGTATTCAATAGATATATACAAATAGTTTTCCAAAGAAAATTTTCAAACTATAATGGACCACATGAAAACATGTTCCAAAACACTAATGATAAAAAAAAGATTTAACACTCTGATTTACCTTACTCCATACAAATTAAGAAGAGGAGAGAGAGAGAGACTGACAGAGAGAGACAGAGACATATCAAGTTGGAGCAGCCATGAGAAAGAAGGTACACTGAAGTGACATTTGTGGATCTATAAAGTGGTACAACCATTCTGTATTTTAGTTTGAAATTGTACAAGAGTGAATAAACTGTCCATACTCTAACTCAGTGATCCTGTCACTAGGTATATAATCTAAGGAAGTCAAAGACAGAATCAAAGGACTGATATATGTCAGAGAACTTATGGCAACAATCTTTGTGGTAGCAAAGCAGTTAAAACAAAATTTATACCCATTGATCAGGGAATGGCAGAAAACATTCAGATATTTGAATGTAATGCAATTTTATTATGTTTTAGTAAATGACAAAAGAAGAAATTCAGAGAAACATTGGAAAATTTTTATAAATAGAGCAAAATGAACAGAAGCAAGAGAACAATATACACAGTGACTACAATTACATGGAAGTTAAACTCATGAGTAAAAATAAGAAAATGAAGTTTCCGGGGAAGAGATAATAAAACAGACCTCCTTCTCATGGCACGGAGGTAGGCAATTATTAGGATAAAATATTTTATAGATTTTCAGACATGGTTTCTTTATCAGATAATTTGGTGTAATTATTTCTCATTGTCATAGGGAGATTCAGTCTGAAGAGAGGGTGGGAAATGACCATGATATAAACTAGAAAAGCAGTAATAAGTTGCATTTTAAAGTAATTAAAAGACATGTTAGTTGCCTCACTAAACTAATTACAAAAAGAAAAACCCAAGGTGACAATCTAATGATACATAAATACTATTGCAGTCTTCTAATTTTATTAAATATCTTAACTGTCAATGTACTCCGAAGGAGAAGAGTTGTTATCAGAGTACAAGTGGACAGATTTGAGATAAAATGCTAGCATCAGTCAAAAACTTGGAGTAAGAAATTCTAGATAAGGAAGTGAGGAGGACCTAGAGTTGGCACATAGAAAGTGAAGAGGCAGCCATATACAGGTGTAGCCAGCCTCTTTATTGAATTGAATTCTACCTTTGTTACACATGAGCCAGTCACTTAAGCACTCAGTTTCCTCATACAATTCTATAAGAGTGTACATTACCTAAAAGTTGCCAAAATCCATCAGTAGAAGGAGTTGGGAATCCCCTTCCATGAAACTGAAGATCCAAATCAAAAAAGTTAAATAGTTTACCATCATTTCTGCAACATGCTTTCCACAAAATGCTTTCTTCACAATCCTGTAGGCTATGGAAGCAAGTGTTCTTATTTTTTATATTTTATAGTGTTTTAAAAGTTTTTAAGTGTATATATTTTACAGTTGAGGAAACTGAGGCTTTGAGAGAGGAAGTGACTTTTTCAATATCGTTTGGCTGGTTAGTGTTGGGTTGATGTTCAAATTCAGGTCTTCTTTATTTCATAATCTTACCATTTTACTACATTAAAATACAAAACTGTTTGAAACCACAATCTTTTTAGTATAAGGAACCTACCTTAACATCCTAATTCTTAAACAGAGTCTTAATACAATGCTGAAAATTATTTCTAAGTAGGAAAAAACTGAAAAGACAAGCACAGGACTTGTTCATTTCCAAAATAATAAGCTGACTACTGGAGCAAAGAACTCATCAGAGAGTGAATGCAATTAAATAACTGGTTCAAACAATGCATTGGTTTACAATTTATTTGTAAATCTCTAAAATTAATTTGAGTCCAATTTTAGGGCTATTTCAGGTTGCTGTGTCAGATTTCTTTGAGGTTTCTGTGCAAGGCTTACTGGCTCCACCTAGTGTCACAAGTACAACATGACATCTATGGACGGTCTGATTCATTCCCTGAAAATAGCAAGTTAACAACAAATGACATTTATGTACTGCTTTGAAATTTGCAAAATATTTCACATCCATCTTCTCATTTACTTGAATAGAAAGTCACAATTTTCCCTTCCCTCTTGAAAATTAAAGTTATCATATGGAGAATTGTAATGATAAAAGCTATTAGCAAGAACTTGTGGTAAAAAGCAAGGCTTGTTCACATGAGAAAAAAAGAGGGAGAGAGAAAGATTCATACATTATATGCACGTATAATGTACATATATATTTGCACACATATAGTATATGCATGTCTAACCACAAATATATATTACACAGTATGTGTTTGTAGGTTTATACATATTTGCATTTGCATTTGCATGGAGAGAAATGTAGATTTAGATAGATTGAGATATTCATATATTACATATGTATATAATTTTGTGTATCATGTATTTGTAAATTTACACATATATAATATATATGTAACCACAAATATGTATTATAAATGTGTGTTTATATGTTTTATAAATGTATGTATACATTTGTGTATGGTGTATATTGTATATACAATATTGGATGTTTTGCATTGTATATATATTTGTATATGGTATATATATATATATTTGTATATTGTATATATATGTACATACGTGTGGAGAGAGAGAGAGAGAAATATGAATATCTACGGGCTTCCCACATGCCCTGAAGGACAGTCGAGCAAATTCCAAACCAACCCAGACTTCAATAAAGAAGAATACGCATAAAATTTTAAGGCTGCACAACTCCTTGTACTAATATTATATTAGGCTCAATGTGAAGACTCAAAAACATAAGAAATATGATTCCTTTTACTAAAAAAGTGTTATTCTAGAAGAGAGATATCCATGGGACAGCTTGGCCTTTCTCTACAGTTCCAAGGGCTATTAGAAGTTCTGTTATCCAAGATTAAGCACTCCCCAAAATGAATGATTTATATTCTCTTCACCCTTCTTCTCCCAGTCATGATAAATACTTCCATTCCATACCACTGACCAAAGAATTTCAGAACAGAAAGGAACATCAGAGTGCATCTAATCCCATCTGTACCCGAATCACTACAACACAGTAACAAGTGCTCATCTATAACTCTCCTTCCCAGGTTAAATATCCTTGGGTCCTTTAACTAACTTCCTACAACTTGAACTCAAATCCCTACCATCCTGGTTGCCTTCTCTAGAAATTACCCAGATATTGAATGCCCTTCCTCAAAGATGGTGCCCACAACTAAACCTGATACTTTATATGTAGTCTGCCCTGGACTATTAAAATTTAAAACTGCAGCAAGGCTTTTGAGACACTTGGGATAGTAGATCTTTTATTTCCTTATTCGTAGAAACTATGGACTGTTTCATTTATTCCTTCAGTATAAGTATAGACTTATCTCAGATAAGATATGAAGAAAACTAATAAATAATTCACGCTTAAGTAGAAATAAAATAATTTTTAGTCCCTTTAATCCTTCTGGAGTGTGTATTTTTATAAAATATTGCTCTGCTGATACAAATTGGGGGTGAGGTGGGAAGGAGAGGAGGATGATATTAAGGAGTTTGTGTTTGTCTTAGAGATTCCCAAAAGTCTCTTTTCTTCCACTTACTCTCTCCTTCCTACCATCCCATTCCCACTCAAACAATGGCACAATTTCTAGATGTTAATAGTAATTCACAGGTTTACAGGACTTTACAAGATACTACATGAACATTGAAACAAACATGCAACCTGGCAAAGAACTTCCATTAAAAATTATATTATACATAGTACAAGCACAGGAATGGGGAATCCAGTACTTTAAAATGTATTCATATATGTGTGTATGTGTGTCTATATATGCACACACATATTTACACACATATGTATGTGTGCACACATACATACAACATACACACCCCTGACTTTAACAAGAGGTCAGGTATGCCATTTCAAGACTAAATGATTTAATAAGGGGTGTGTTGATTTAACAGCTGGTTCCCCTTCTAAAACATACATATACACACATATGTATGTATGTACCTGTATACATATGATATATTTTTAAATTTTATTGCCATTATCAATACATTCTTCATCACTTTCTTTAGTCTAGAGACAATCAACCAAACAATAAATCAAGTAGTGGTTTCTACTGTTTGCTGATTTTTAAGGTATAAATATTCACATTGAAAATTTAACAATCAGATCTCAACTGATATAAGCTGCCTCCCTCCAGTGTCCCACAAACTAGGGTATAATGGAATGCTAGATTTAGAGTCAGAGGACCTGGGTTCGAATCTTAGCTCTGTCACTTACTGTTTGTACAACGATCACAATTATTGATCACAATAAGTCATCCATGCACCCTGAGACTCCTAATTTCCTCACCTATAAAATGAGAGGGTTGATCTATTTGACCTCTAGGGTCAAATTCTTCAAGTGCTAAATCTATAATCTTTTTATTTATACTTTAGTATATATTTAATTGTGTTCCCTGCTCTAAGACTATTTGCATGTGAAGTCTTAGCTCTGTAGGGTGAAAAATTCTATGCCTTGCTAAAGGAATTTCAAAGCTTGGAAGATGGAAACTTTTTTAAAATAGACAGGTCATTTTGACAACCTAGAATGACAACATATAGTGTTTCACTTCCTCTACTTCTACATGAAGCCAGCTTCATGACAGAATAAGGTCTGGAGACTTGTGACTGGGAATGTTAAGGAGAGAAGAGTTATTCTATTTGAGTATTGAGGTTAAAGAATTGGGGCCTGAGTGTGAAAGTTGAAAAGTGACTAATTGGCTTGCTCAAATGGATTATATATTTAGAGGTAGAAGGGACCCCAGAGATTATTTAATTCAACTCTCTCATTGTACATATGGTGAAACTGATGCCTAGGGAGTTTTAAGTGACTTGCCTGAAGTCACACACATGATAGGCATTAGAAGTAGGATTTGAACCCAGAGGTAAGGCTCTATCTACTGTACCAGAGAAAAGCTTAAAATGTACAAATGATAATTAAGTAATAGCTGTCATCTCATGTATCTTTTGGGACAATAAAAGCTCCTCCCCATTTCTAATAATAGCATACGCATTACTCCAGGATAGGAACTCTAGAGACAGAGGCATCTTTGCTTTGTCCTTCTCACCTCATTTAACATCATAGAGCTAAAAGAAACATTACAGTGTGATGTAGTCCTCCTAATGTTACATGTGAAGGAAGCTGAAGTTAAGAGCAGTTTAGTGTCATAGAGCCAAGAAGAATCTGAAGCAGCATTTGAACATAGCCTTTTCCCACTAGGCTTAGTGGGCCTAGAGGCAGGAAGCCCTGAGTTCAAATATTTACTAGCTGTGTGACCTTGAGCAAATCATTTAACTTCTGTTTGCTTTAATCCATTGGAGAAGGAAATGGCAAACCACTATAGTTGCTTTGCCAAGAAAATTCCTTGGACGGCATGGTACACAGGATCATGAAGAGTCAGACGCAACTGAATGACTGAATCTCTGGACAGCCAGGTAGTGCAGTAGACAGAGTGCCAGGCCTGGAGTCAGAAAGTCTTGTCTTCCTGAGTTCAAGTCTGGCCTCAGACACTTATTAGCTATATTATTCTGGGAAAGTCACTTAGCTCTTCTTGCCTCAGTTTCCTCATCTGTAAAATGAGAGAGAGAAGGAAATGGTGAAACACTCCAGTACGTTTGCCAAGAAAACCCCAAATGGGTCACAAAGTAGGACACAACTGAAAATAGTTGGATGACAATTATCTCCTCTGCCAGTGAGCTGCCTCTAACCAAGTATTCTTCTTCTTCTATTCATGATGTCCCTTGAACCTCGCTAATGCTATACTAGAGATAATAACAATAGGTCTAGTAACTATTTCCCAGAGCTAGTATGAAGAGCATAGGAGAACATGTATATTTTTTTCCTTGGGTTGAAGGTAAGCTCCTTGAGGGCAAGGAATGTTTCATTTCTCTTTGGATCCATGGAACATAGCACGCTGCCTGACACATAGGAGGTACTTAATATATGTTTATTGATTGATAGATGGATTCCTCCATCAAGATCCTAATTCAGGTCCCTACTATTTCTTGCTCTATTATTACAGTAACCTCGTAATTTATTTTCCTTTCTATCTCTTTTTCCTCAAATCTGTTCCATACCACTTTTTTCTTCCTAATGTACACCTTTGATCAGGTCACTCTCTTATCCAAAACCCTTCAATTTTTTTCCTATCTACTAAATAAAATCCCACTACTTAGGCCTGAAACTCAAAATATTCCATTATCCAGATCCAGTTATCATTGTTACCAGATGGCAGTTAGACAAGTGATTTAATCTCTACAGTTTTCTCATTTTAAAATGAGAAGGTTGGACTTGTTATTGAAGATATCATCCAAAACTGAAGTTCCATAGTGTATGATCTATTTTTCTAATCATATCTTGAACTACTTCCCCTTATACAATCAATACTCCAGTAAAACCACACAGTCTTCTAAACAGTTTCCTAAATGTATAACTTTGACTAGACCTGGAATTCCCTACACATAGAATTCTGTCCCTCCATCTCTACCTGGTACAACAACCCTATCTTCCTTTAAGATCTAGTTCAAATGATACCCCGCTCCAGGAACTCTTCTTTGGTTTCCCTAGCCAAAAGTGATGTCACCTTCCTGTGGTATTTTGTATCAATCGTATGTACTCATATATATTTTAAATCATATTTATTTTTGGTGCGTTGAAAGTTTCTCAGCAAGAAGAACCACATCCACAGAGGTATTACTCAGTTTAAAAGATTGTTTTGAGTAATTTATTTGTTAAATATAAAATGTGAGTGATTTCTATATGTAAAATTATGAAAATAATATATAAATGCTTATACATAACATAAATATATAAAAATAAAATATATTATCAGTAGCTAGGTGGTACATTGGATAGAGCACCAGGTCTGGAGTCAGAAAGACCTGAATTCAAATCTGGCCTAAGACACTTGCTAACTGGGTGACCTTGGGAAAGTTACTTAATCCTGTTAGCCTCAGTTTCCTCATCTGTAAAATGAGCTGAAGAGGGAAATGACAAACTACTCCAGTATCTTTGCCAAGAAATCCCCAAATGGGTTTCCATGGGCACAACTAAACAATAACAGCTACAAATATATTTATAAAATATGAAATATCTGTAAATACATATTCTATAAAGTAGAGAGGCAGAGGAGCCTTGTGCAGAGGTGTGGGCCATATTGCAGCCCACAACACTCCCTCATATAGTTGAACTAGATTAAAGTGCAATTGAGAGATATTTTTAAAATAAAAATACATGAAACATAATGTTAATATTTGATTTTCTAAGTAATATGGGCCTATATGGATATGTAGGGATTTAGTGGCCCTCTTTCTACTTGAGTTTGATACCACTGATCAAGTGGAAAGAGCCCTGGAGCCAGAATCATGAAGACTGGTTTATGGTCCTGCCTCTGACACTTATTGTGACCCTGGAAAATTCATTTGACTTCCCTAACCTTGGTTTCCTGATCCAAAAGTGAGGTTAATAAAAGTGCCAGTCTCACAAGATTGTGGCAAAGTTCCAGCTAAATAATTTCAAATGTTTCATCAGTTTCAAAGCTTAGATACATAGAAATGTAAGCTATTATTTTTGTTATTATTCATCTTAGAAGCAGTGAGATATGTTAATGGATAAAGTTTCAGTCTCATTTAGATTCAGGAAAACTTGGGATCAGGTCCAGTATCTACCCTCTGATCCCTTAACCTGCCCAACCAACTCTCTAACACCAAAAAATACTGAGCAGGAGCTACTTTTCCTTGATTGAGAGAAGTTTGCTTATCAGAATTTCCCTGCTGATAATAATTTTTAAAAATGTATTAAACAGATAGTATGTGCCAGGCAGTGCTGGAAATACAAATACAAGTTAAAAAAAAAAAAAAGATAATCCCTTCCCTCAAGAATCTTATACTCTAGTTTGGGGTGGTGGGAGGGGGCACAGAACTGTAGCTGGGGCAAATTAGAAAAGGTCCAGAGAACAGAGAATTAGCTGTAGCATGTGAAAGGGAATAAAGGCATGGTTGTCCTGGATTCTTTCCTTAAAATGGAGGTTTTGGAAGGAACCAATCAGTCAGAAAAAAAGAGTAAGTGAGGAGGGAGGGAATATACTTCCAGGGTGAGAAATCCAGGTGTGGAGTGACTTTCCAGGGTGAGGAAGCTTCTGTGGCAAGGTAGAAGTATGGAAAATAGAGAGTGTACTCCAGAGACGAATATCACAGTAAAACCACAGGTCCAGTTCAAATACCAACAATTATTTGTACTTAGATACATATATACACACATATACATTTATTATTTTTATTATAAATACAGGTGTATTTCCCAGGAGATGTAGTCTGGAGTAGCAGAGAACACGCTAGGTTTAAATTTAGAGAAACTCAGATTCTAGCCTTTCTCTGAAGATTACTGCTTGTGTTAAACTAAGCAAGTCAATTAACATCTCCATACCTCAGGCAACTTTCTGTGTTTCATCTGTTAAGTCATAAGTTTAGGAGCACCCTGCATTGACAAAATCATAGATCCTTCATATCTTTCAAGTATTTCCTAGTACCAAATTGCAGTCAGTAGTTGCTTAATAAATACTTATTGAATGAACCCGTGAGGAGTGTAGGAGTGAATGAATGAATGGCGAGTGTTCTTTACTTTGGTTCTAGTCTCTGATTTCACTAGTGTGGTTGATTGGTCTGAAAGTTACAGTCAAAATTGCCTGGGTCCTTTATGAAAATAAGTATTTATTTCAGAAAAATGTTTCATAACTTTATAGCAAATTTCAGTCAGCCAGCCAACAAGCATTTATTAAAATAACTATAGCACATATTGATACTAGATACGTGCTAAATACGATGCTAAGTTCTGGGAATACGAAGAAAAACAAAAGCAGTCCCTAACTTCAAGGAATCAATGAGGGAGAAAACATGTAAATAACTAAGAATATATAAGATAAACATAGACATATGTACACACACATAGATTGCATATACATATAGAGCATATGTTATGTATACATATAGAATACACACACACATATTAGAAGGAAAGTGTGATTAAAAGCAATATCCACCTTTAAAGTCAGTCTAGCTCTTTTTCCATATATAAGGTACTGAAATCAACCTCTAATTCTTGGTTGGCTCCAGGCCATCAAAGGTTCAGGTTGTTGACATCACTTCCTGATTGCCTGAATACAATGCACATTAGAAGAGTACTTTTTAGTGGTAGAAAATAGTAGAAAAATGGCTGCTAGTAAAAGTTGGGCAACTCAGTCAAGAAAGTTTCACTCAGCTGAATCAACTCAAGAGGTTCTCTATGCCTATCCTTTGTTGAATATACTTTTCCTAATAAGGTTAAGTAAATCTCATCTCATTAACTGTTGAATAATCTCTGAATATCTCATTTTGTTCCAGGCTCGAACCTAAACTGCCAGGGGATTGGTCTGCATCAAGTCCATCCCAGAACAGAAGGCAGTCAGAGAATGGTATTGGTAGCAGCTGGGAGGCAGGGTTGCTGGGAAAGGCTTTCTACAGAAAGTAAGATTTGAGCTGAGGAAACTAAAGAAACTAATAAGCAGAGGTTAAAAAGGCAGAGCATCCCAGGCATACTGAAGAGTTAGTGCAAAGGCACAGAGAGTGAACCTGATTTGGGGTGAGGGGGGGAAGTGTAATTGAGAACACCCACCTTGGTTTGAGTGGGTATCTAATATAGTCAGTTCTCATGCTTCACCCTAACATCTCTGCGAATGATTTCTCCCATTTGTTAAATAGTGAAATCATTTTGCAAAACCCTTTCATATCCTCCCCAATGTCCTATGATCATGCAAAAAGGAAGAAATCTTGACACGGCATCAATTTCTTATGTTTCTTTCAGAGCAAAATTCCAAAAGGTATTTTCTGAGGTCTTCTACAAGTACACGTAAATACAGAATCTGCTCTTATTTCATCGTTAATAATGTAGACACTATCTTTGTTGGAACAAAACCTAGACGGAGAATGACTAATGCTTCAGGAACTACCTCATTTCCAACTCATATTTGATTAGTACAATGCATTTTATACATGTTTTTTTTCACTTTTCATCCCTGTTGAAACAACTCTTCTGACATGATTCACTGTTTTGATTTCAAATATACAATAAAGGTTCAGCCTACAGAAATCAGGCATCTTAATTGGGATGATTTCACATGCCTACTGTTCTTAAAATAGGTAGAAAATTCCCCAGGGGAAAAAACAGTGGGGATTTTAAAGGGTTTCCCCTGGAGTCTGAAAGCATTACCCTAAAGGGTGATGTAAGCAAAACAAGTTAGTAATGTTAATGGCCAATACTTTACCTGAAGAAATAACTTAAAAGATACTTCAAAAGGATGGCCAGACAGTTCCATTGCAAAAGAAATCTGTTACATCAAGTTTTGCTCAGTATCAGGGAATTTTCACTGGAAACATGAAAATGTTTTTATGAGTTTTTTGCCCTCTTTGTTGTAGTATATCACCTTCCGAATGGAAGGTCACCATTGCACATTCCTCCCCATTCCTTGGTTTCCTCGCTTTTCTTTATTCCACTCTTGGAATGTCCTTTTAGAGCCTCCTAGATTATCAGAATCCTTTTTTGGTAGTGGCCCATGATTTCATTGCTGTAGGAAACTCCAGATGTGGAAACTCCTTCCCATGTACAGATGCACAACCATTATTCACTGTTGTTTTTTGCAGTCATTTTCAAATGTGTCTGACTTTTCATGAATGCTTTGAGAGTTTTCTAGGTATAGATATTGGAGTGGTTTGCCATTTCCTTCTCCAACTCATTTTGCAGATAAGGAAACTGAGGAACACCCAGCTAGTAAATGTCTGAGGCCAGATCTGAACTCAGGAAGCTGAGTCTTCCTGACTCTGGGCCCAGCAGTCTATCCTCTCTGCCACCTAGTTGCCCTGAACTCTGTCTGGGAAATGAAGAAGTTAAATAATTTTCCCACAATCACACAGCCAGTATGTAACAGATGACATCAATAAATGAGAGTTTATTGATCTCCTGCTATGTGCTGGGCCCTGAGGATACAAAGACAAAAATTAAACAATCAGTGTCCTCAAGGAGCTTATATTCACTATGTGTCAGAGACAGGAGTGGAATCCAAGTCTGCCTGACTCATAGACCATCTTTACAATCTACCATGCTACCTCTGAGAGGTAAGTGGAGTCAGGGATAGGGTGTTAGAATTAGAGTCAAGATCTTTGGAAGTCAAATCTTGGCTCAGGCACTTAGTAGCTATGTGATCCTAACCTCACTTTCCTCATCTGAAAAACAAGGGACTTTGACTCAGTGACCTCTAAATTCCCTTCTAGCACTCAACACATTGCCTTGAACATAGCTGATGCATAAAAATGCTTGTTGACCAGAATTAATTGACTTCCAGCTCTAGTTATATGACACTAAACTTTTTAAAAGCCCAAGTCAAAATGTTACCTCATTTAAAAAGCTATATGTTTCCTCCAGTTGACAGTGACCATTAATTAATTATCTCTCCAAACTTGTACAACAGCTCTATTACATAGCATATATTCTATTATGGCCATTTAGTTAAGACTTTTAACTTCAGTTTCTTCATCTGTAAAATCTCAATAATAACATTTGCACTAACTCACAATGTGTTGAGAGGAAAGCATTTTGTAAACTATGTAAATGTTAGTTATTAATCCGTGGCCATGACTAAAATTCAGTCTTCCTAATGTAGAATACATTACAAATATTATACTTTTTATTTGTTTCAAGCCACAAATCACTAAAAACAGTTTTCAGGCACCATAGATAATAAACTTACCCAACAAGTAACATCAAGTGACTTGCCTATGGTGCCCCAGCTAAGTGTCAGAATCAGGATTCAATACTAGGCCTTTCCTGACTCCCAGTTCAACATTCTTTCTTATACACCACACTGCAAGAAAGGAAATCAGAGAAAAAGCTCTCAGTGGAACAAAATCACACTAATTATACAAGGGATTCAGAGTGGATAACAAGAATCAAATAATTCCGCTCATTACAGAAGATGAACTGTTCATAAGTTCCTTGAGTACATGTATGGAATGGAGGAGGGAAAAGAGGTGAGGGAATAATTCCCCATAACCCAGTAAAGTCTATAATACATATTGACTGGGCAATCCAGGAGCCACAAAATACCTTCCCAAGCAGACAGGATTAGCAGAGCATTTAAAAAAAAACAAAACACAATCCGAGTTTCAACAACAGCCTGTGAAAGAAGGCCAATAGTAATGCAGAAATTAATTGGGCCTTTCTAACTTAAAATAAAAAGCACAAACACAATAATGAATTCCTTGGAAAGTAATTGTAAGACATTCAGTCCAGGAGAACTGTTCTGTGGGGACTTAGGCAGAAAAGGGGAAGAATTTATTTTAAAAACTTGGCAAGATTTTGTTTACTCTGCTTAGCTCACACGGTAACTGATATCCCAACGTTTTCATGGCCATATTCAGGCATTGCCCATCTGTAAGTGGGAAGCTATCCAGGTGTTATCAAGAATCATCCTGAAAATAAAGGGGAACAAAGCATCTGCTTGAACTAAATAAATCGACTGTTGTTCTCCATGGTGCTCCTGTGGGATTCAACCAATAAATCACCACTAGGTGTCCTCAAAGTAAAAATAATAAGAGAATCTCCCTTATGTGGCAGGATCTCTACAAAGTTAGAGAGAAAAGAGGACCATTTAGCCTAGTTGTATGCATCCCAGGCCCTAAAGTAATGAGTATAATTTGGTGGTCATACAGGTGGAGAAATTCTGTACTGCAAATGGAAGGGAGCTCATTGGGATAACTGCTCATTTTAATTTTTAATTAATTTAATTTAATTTAGGTTTAGAATGGCTGCTCACAGGCAGACTGTCCTAGGAGATTTTAAAGAGGCAATGAAAACACCTGTTCTAACCTACAAGGCAAAGGAAGATGGCACAGTTTAGAGAAAATCCCAAAGGTCAGTTTAGTATTGATTAGGAGCTATTGTGCATCTACAAATGTACATGGAATGATTATATTCTGGGAGCTTATTAAAGTATGAACTTTTAAAATATTTAAATAAAGTGAAGCAATTCCCCTTCCCCAAAACATCACTAACACTCCCACTTTCTGTTCCATCTCCTTTACATGCAGAGGAAAAGAGTAATTTACCAGTGTTCTACAGTTTGCCAATGAAATAATGAGGAGAGATAATTCTTTTCTTCCTCTGGAACTTTGTGTATACACACATACACACACGTATGTATGTATACATATATGTGTATATGTGTATGTATCTGTGTTTGTATATCTACATAAACGTGTGTATATATACATATACATGCATTCATACCTAGTCTTTAAGTCAGTGAAGAATTCCCCCTTCTTTGTTACCCAACCTCAGGCACTAGACTGTACTCCATTTTTGGAGAATTTGTAAATTAACCATAGCTCCATGACTCATTCATTCATAGGCTGACTTTGTAGACTTCTGTAAAGCACCTGAAAAGATAAGCCTTTACTGTAAAAATAATTCATCATTTCAAGGCTAGCCTTTCAAGGTTCATAGAGAGTTAGGGGAGTTTTATGCATGTGTTGTAATCCCATTCATCAAAGACTTACAGGCCTTAATCCGGATTCCAGACATAATTATGTCCCCTAGCCAGGGTCTTTTTCAAAACTAAAGGTTAAATTGGCATAAGTTTCTGACAAGGGAGGAAGCTGGTCTCCAGTAAAAAGTTTCTCCAAATTGTCCCTTCTACACTAAATTTTTAGAGAAGAAAGCATTTAAGGAAGCAGCACCTGCCAGTTACTGCTAAAAAGTACCCCATAAATTTAACTATGCATCCACTAGAGAACGGAAGTATGGATAATAGGTGGTTTGGAGATAGCTTCACTTATTTCTGTCCCATTGGCACACACGCTCATGCTTTCTGCCACATTTCGGTTCATCTTCTTTTAAGACTTCCCTTATGTTAATTTTAGTCCAATGTCACCTGCACAAAAATGGTAGAGTAGAACAGGAGAAGACCCCTCACAGTATGATTTACCCCAAAGCTCTACATTCTGGATATCTTTCTTGCTACCTTCATGACTTCTATGAGACTCAGTTCCCTCATCTATAAAATTAAAAGGTCAGAGTAAATGACTTCCAAAGTCAAGGAGACAGCATTGCAGTACAGATAGGCCTTTGGACTCGGTACAATGACAGTAAACTCAGATTACTGAGAACTTGACTGCTCACTGCTAATGTGCCCAAGACTCTTATTTTCTCTGAGCTTCTTGATAATACAAGTCCTGCCTTTCAATATTGTTAGGGCTAGTAACTGGACATGTGAGTTCTTTGATACAGGCAATTTCAAGGAGAGAAAACTCTCTCTTCTACCTTGGCACCTTCTCTATGAATATAACTTAGACAAAATTAACTTAAAAAGTTATCTAGAATATTGAGAAATTAAGGAACTTTTCCAGGATCAGTATACATCAGAAGGCCAAGGGGGTGGGGGGGGTGGGGGGGACTTGAAACTAGATATTTCTGTCTGAGGACAGATCTATGACAACTACCTCTCCTACAGCATTACTGTGAGGCTTAGGTGAGGTGAACTATTATGAAGTGTTCTGTAAATGTTATAGCATTGTAATATAAGTATCAGTTATTATTAAGGATGGGGATTACAGAGAGCAGTCCTTAGTCTATGGTTTCCTGGGATGAAGAACTCTTTGGACAGGAGCTCCTCCACCAATATACCTTGCCTAGTGCTAGAACTTGCCTTCCCCCCACCACAAATACACACAATCAATTTGTCCATCTTGTATTTATTGAGAACATATCTTCTATAGGCTCAATGTATATGAAATCTCTATCTATAGATGTAAGCTCCTTGAGCGAAGAGATTCATTTTTGTCTCTTGTTCCCAGAACTGAGGATAGAATAGACGCTTAATAGACTGACTGATCAACCAGTTCTATTTAAGAGTGAAAGAGAATTATCTGGGGCACTGAGAGTCTGAATGACTTGTTCATGGTCACTTAGCCAGTATGCATAAGAGGAAAGACTTGAATACAGATTTTCCTGACTCTAGGGTCACCCCTCTATCTACTGTATCATGCGACCTTCCTAAATATAAATATTAAATCATATAATCTCCTTGTGATCCTATGAACCTTTTAAGGGTAGCCCTCTGACAAATCAAAACTTCTATTTATTTGTAAAATCCACGGAAATAATTCTCTCAGTCAGGACTGCTCAGCATAGCGTGCCCACATCCGAGAAGGCTGTGCTCTATGAGCAATGAAGAATTGAAAATGCTCAAAGGAAATGCAGGATGCGCAGATTTAGAGTATCCACCCCAAATGTTCACGTGGACTATTTCTGCCCAATCTGTGGTAGAGCTTTCGGAGCTCACATTGGTCTGATCACAATGTTTCCACAGTTGGACATATGGAAACTTAACTCTAGCCCAGTGATGTCATTTTGATCCCTCCAAGAACAAAGGACAGCAACCACCAACGCATTTATAAACACAAAGAGAGTCCAAAGCATAGTTCTTGCCTTCAAGGAGTTCACATTCTAATGGGGGAGACAACATGAAAAGAGTTATGTACCTACCAGGTATATATATATATATATATATATATATATATAGTGTAAATAAATGAGAGGTGATCTCAGAAGGAAGGTACTGCAGATGGGACAGGGAAAGGTTTTTTACAGAAGGTGGGATTTAATCTGAGTCATAAAGGAATACAGGGAAGGTGGGAGGTGGAAATGAGGAAAGAGAATGTCCAAACATGGAGTTCCATGAAAACATAGGGAGAAGGCAGATGAAATTTGGCGTGTGAGGACACTGAAAGCCCAGTATTATGAGATTATGGGTTATGGGGAAGGGAGTAAGGCATAAGAAGCCTGGAAAGGTAAGGAGGGGTCAGGTTGTGAGGAGCTTTAAAAACCAAACAGAAGATTTTATATTTGATCCTAGAAGTAATAGGGAGTCCCTAGAATATATTGAGTAAGGAAGTGACATGGTCAGACCTGTACTTCAAGAAGATTCAAAGGAATCTGAGAAAACTGCTGAGAGGAGGATGGCCTTCTATTCTGATAAACTGAGTAGTGGGGAGTATGAGAAGGGGTTAGGAGAAAAACCCAAAAAAGGTATTTTCTGTGACTGCTGGTGGACCTGTTTTCTCCTATTCTGTTCATGGACCAGACATTAGGATGATGAAGAAAAGGGAGAGACTAACACTAATAACCTCTTCAGAGGCCTCTACAAATTTTGTTGAGTACAAAGAATTTATGTGGGTTGAATGATTTGCCAACTATTTTGAAGTCTTTCCCCAATGTTGTAATGAAATATGGAGCTTAACTTGGTCCCTCCCACCCCCACTCCCAAACACTCCTGACTTCCTAAAGTCTTGGTTCTGAACTCTATTGGAGTTTATTTGCAAGAAAAGATACAGTCCCAAATGCAAAAGGAAAATGCTTCCTATTCTGTTGAATTCCTAGTGGTGCTCACTATTCAGCACAACTTCAACCTGCCCCCTTAGTTAGTCACTGTGGATGTTCCCCCAAGAAGAAGCTTGTGGCCAGGGTCATTGACAGGAAGAGAGTTGTGGCAGAGATAAAGGGATCTGAGAGACTGCCAGAACCACATCCCTTTTGACTCCACCCTCACCACCCACAGGCCCTGGGCTTCAGGATTCAAGCAGAACAGTGAGAAACTCTGGTAGGGAAGTCAGTGGGGAACATAATGACTACTAAAGATGGTCCAACCAACCTATCACTAAACATTCTGGTGCCACCACCAAGGGAGTGGGCGGGAAGAGATGTGAGGGAAGCAAAGCAAAGGCAACTCCCTATCCTTACACGTATCTCATGTGACCTATAACTTTTCTCTGGTTTCATTTTTCCTTCAAGTATTTTGGGTAGCGAAGTAGAAGGAATGCAGGATTTAAAGTTACAGTGCCTGGGTTCAAATCCTGACTCTGCTACTTACAACCAATGTGACCTTGAACAAAATAACTGACCTTTTCTGAGTTTTATTGGAAATACAGGCATAGAAGTTTGTCCAATGAGGAAAGTTTCTAATCCAATTTCATCAATGAGTTCAGATTGGGAGGAGCAGAGGCATAGGGGAGGTATGATGTGCTGAGCCTCTGAAAATCTCCTAGAAGTGTAGATTTGTCCCTGGATGGACTGAGTGTGCGGGACTGTGATTATAGCTCCTGGAGAGATCGAGATACCTGAAAAAGGAGACACTATTCTTTGGTTTGTTCAGTCATTTTTCACTCATGTTTGACTCTTTGTGACCCCATTTGGGTTTTTCTTGGAAAATATACTGGAATGATTTGCTATTTCCTTCTCCACCTCATTTTACAGATGGGGAAACTGAGGCAACAGAATTATGTGTCCTGCCCAGGGTCACACAGCTAGTGTCAGGTCAGATTGGAACTCAGGTCTTCCTGACTTAAGGCCTGGCACTCTGTCCATTGCACCAACTAGCTACTCCTTGTTTTCTAGTGGTACTACTCAAAAAACCTTCCTCTCTCCAAAATTCTTTTTTCTTCCTCCCTATCCAAACTGCCTAATCTAGGGCAAATTGAGTATATTGTTTCATACCCCATATCTTAATCTCCAATTTTCCCATGTGCCTCTAGGACTACTTGTTATGGAAAGGAGTCTACCCAGAATGATTTACTATCAACCTTAAAGATGATCCTGGTTCTCCCCATTTCCCCTTCTCCTCAGCTCCCAAACAATGAATTTTGTATGTAAAATAGTACTAATTCTACACCTACATATATATTGCTTAACGTTGGTAATAATTAAGTACCAAGAAGGACAAAGATTATGCATCTCATTAACTGTCAGCCTCACCCAGTTATAAAGTGTTATCTGATCACAGCACTGAACTCTGTTCAGTTGTCATAGTTCATTTGGAATAGAAGTTTTAAAAGAAATAAAATATTAGCACCAATGTTTTTTAACTTTTACCTATACAATCAGGTAAAATGAAATGCAGCTGGTTCTAAGATCCCTTCCAGCACTAAATCAGTGATCTTTCATCCTAAATTGTACCATAAGGAAAAGAAAAGGAAAACTGAGAAGGAACAAGGCCATTTATTTCTACTGAGGTCCCCCAAAGTCTGAAAATGCACCAGGTACATTTTCTTTTCTTACCCTTGGCATGTGGTTAGAGTTGACCATAGTTTAAATGACGTAAGTTGAGAAAGATGCAAAGATCCCACTTGCCCTAATATATCTCCCAACTGCCTGCTCAGTAATCTACTAAAAACAAGTCACACCAACTTTCTCTGCAACATTTGGTCTGAGCTTTAAAATGGTAAAGAACTAGATAGAGCAGAGATGGAAAACAGAAGTCAAGGTATATTTCTCATAGTAGAAAGTATGTGAATAAGTTAAGTCATAAATCAGTTGGTCAGTTTTTAGATTAATGATTTACTGCCTTATCAAAAGGATCTTGGTTTTAGCTTTTTATGAGGTTTATCAACTAAAAGCTACCTCCAAAATTAGAAGCTAATAAATGATTAGCTATATAGGTTTAAATCCAAAGCAGCTGACAGAGGTAATAAAAGATTCTTCACACTTTCACCTTATTAGCTTGGTTAAGGCTATTAACCGAGTTAAGGCTATTTCTACAAAGCAGAGACAAGGAGGAATCCAGGAGTTACTCAGTTAATATAGAGTAATATAGCAGACATCTCAAATCCCCCAAGTGCTTTTGCACAGGCTGGCACCCTTCCAAGGAACTTATTCCTTCCTTATTTCTGTTGCTTAGGTTCCACCTCCCATGGGAAGTCTTTGCTGACCCCCTTAATTGTTAGAGCTCTCTTCCTTCTCACGTGATCATGTCTGTCTATACATTATTCTCCAATAGAATGCAAGCTCCATAACTGCAAGAAGTCTTAACAACTTTTCTCTCATATTTTCAGCACCTAGGATAATTATTTTTATACAATATCACATTGATAGCTTATTGGATCTTATCCATTAAATCATAAAATTTTCACTCCATATTCAAATTTGTTCTTAATTTTTAGCTTTGGGGCAAATGTTTGGTGTCCTGGTGTGGTAGTAAAGGCTCTGGAAACCCCCTTGAATTCTCCTTGAATCTTCCCACTTGATCTGGTGTTTGCCTAAGGATATAATCCTCTCAACTGGCCTTTCAATATCACTATACCTACTTCTCCCCTACTCTTAACCTAGCCCAGGCCTTCATTGTCTGCTACTTCTGGATTGCCTCCGGCTATTTCCCACATTTGATTCTATAAATCCCATTCTCTTGGTTCCCGGTGTCTGACCTCTAGTTACCCCAGCTTAGGTAGCTAGGTGGTGCAGTGGATAGAGCACCAGTGCAGGAGTCAGGAGGACCTGAGTTCAAATCTCCCCTCAGACACTTGACACTCACTAGCTTTGTGACCTTGGGCAAGTCACTTAACCCTAACTGCCTCATCTTGGGTCACCTCCAATCATCCTGATGAATATCAGGTCACTGGATTCAGATAGCTCTGGAGGAGAGGTGAGGCTGGTGACCTCCCTCACTCAAAAGAAAGTCAAGTGCAAGTCATGTCATTATTTCTCTGATGGCATGGTCTTCTTCCACAATGAAGGATGAACACACACACACACACACACACACACACACACCAGCCTACTGGCCGTTCTAGATAACATCTTTCCTAGATCCCTCCTGCAGTCACCCCAGACTCTGGGCCAACCCTAGATCCCTCCCACAATCTTTCTGATCCATCTGGGCCTCCATGAAGGTGCTCATATTTAATCTGGCCTGCTTACATTAGCATTACAAATGTTCAGATTCCTTAAGAGTCTGACCAATATGGCAGATCTTTAATAAACCTTGTTTGTCTTTGGCTGAAAGAAGGCTTGGGTGGAATTCATTTGGGCAGGATCTGAAGATTGCTATTTTGGAGTCAGAACACCCCTCAACCTCAACAGTAGGCTCAGCCTGATTCATGCCAAGTAATGCATTAGTTTTTAGAACTGAATGAAATGAGACACCTGAAAATAATCTAACTGCTAACAAAAGTAAGTTTAATTACAAAGCATTGATTCAGATGTATGAAACTTCTCTGTCTTTGCATTTATTTGTCATGGGATGTCATTGGTCAGAAGCACATGCATGAAGTTTGATAGAGAAGCTCCAGAATCCCCAC
Organism: Notamacropus eugenii; assembly: GCF_028372415.1. NCBI lineage: Eukaryota > Metazoa > Chordata > Mammalia > Diprotodontia > Macropodidae > Notamacropus > Notamacropus eugenii. Next base: position 109,807,492 of record NC_092872.1, on the reverse strand, counting down.
GCACTGGAATTTGTATTTAAACCACTGGGAAGCTACATCAATGGTTTGAGCCTTCTTCCCTAGACCAGCTTTCATTACCTTTTAAGGACAAACTAACCTAACATGTATGGATTAAAGCCTTAGGAAAAGTCAGCCAAGGGTATATGAAAGGAATCCTAATAAATATTGTTCCTACCACACATGAGATAGAGTAAAACCTGACTCTACAAATGTAGAATAACTTTGGCAGCAACTTGGAAAAGATTTTATTGTTGTTTTCTGTCTACACCTGTGATTTCATTGGTTTAGAGAAATCCCAATGAGAAAACTACCAATGCAGAATACAACTGTTCGACAACTTATGCTCATAGGTTTGCCTGAAGCACTTAAATGGCTAAGTAACTTGGTCAGGGTAACATAATTAGCATGGGTGAGAGAAAGGATTTGAACTCTGGTCTTCCTGGCTTTGAAGTTGATTCTCTAAGCTATTATGACATGCTAAATTAAGATAATTTAGTTTTTTTATTATATTACATTATGTCATATCATCATTTATTGCATTATCTTTTATTATCTGTAATGTGATATGATGTAGCATGGTATGACATTATGCTATCATCATGTTGTGTTGTATCACATACAAGCAAAATTTTAAATATGTAAGAAAATAATGTGAAATGTGATAGAGGTGTGTCTTCGGAATGTTTTAAGAATTTTTAAAAATGCAAGTATTTTAGAAGGATCATTGTATACCAAGAATATGTGTGCTCCTAGAGACTGAAGAAAAATGGGCTAAATTGCCAGGCTACCTCAGGCTTTTTCTCATTTGGTGCTTTGTTTTGAGGTGGTCACTATCATTTGAAGTCGAGTCATTCACAAAGTTAATTTTATTCTTTTGGTCAAAGGTTACTGAACTTTGAGTCAAAGTATGTTAACCAACCTCACAAGAGAAAAAAATGGATTCATCAGCCAGAATATCAACTTATTAATTTAGAAAAAGATAATTTACTAATTGAAAGAAATACAATAACTCTAGCTTGGGAATTGAAACTCATCATCTGAATAAGACTTTCCCTTCTAGTAAGAAGGTTCACTCAGGAAGGTTCGAAGGTTGCTGGGTGATATCAAATAAGATGCTTAATAGCTCCCAGACAATGATCAATTGGTAACCACTTGTTTGGTATGACAGCCACCACCACAGCCCCTTCCCCACGATAAGAATGAATGTCTAGAAGTACAATGGTGATCTAATGCTAAACTAGAACAAGCACAAAGAGCTGTCAGCAGCTCTTACTTGTTCTCACTTTCTGCCCCTCTCCCTCTAGAAGGGTGGGTTTCCTTTCAAACCCGGAATTGGGAAACAATAGGAAGGAAAATGAGGCTACCAACCCACCTAGTTAGATCACCCTAGGCACTTTTTTCCCCTTTTATGGCCTAGAAGAATCCCAGTGTAAGTATTATATCTTTTCCCTGAGACATCATAAAAGTAATCTGAAGTTCTCTTCTATATTCTGAGCTCCTAGCCAGAGAATGTAAAATATTTGCTTTTTAAATTGCTTTCTCTCCTCCTGGTTACTGCCCAATTGTCACTCTCTGGCTGTACGTGAACAATAACATACAGATTAGCAATGCAGTGATTAGCGGCCATGTATCACAGGTGTCACTATAAGAGACAAAATAAACAGAAAGGTAAGCAAATTTTTCAGAGTCAAGGTAAGTCTCCTTCCACTTCTAAGGGAAAGAGGGGGGAAAGAAAGGGAGAGGAATGAAGCATTATTGATTGGCAATTGTGTCAGGCATCTTGTCTTGTTCTAGCAATGAAATACTTACCATGTCTCATGCATGATTCAATTATGCCCAAGAGACCTCAGGAACCTGGTGCTGACAAAATCACAGTGGTTGCTTTCACTCATGATCCCCTCTTGGCTTCAATTCTCCAGCTCCCTTATCCTCTCTACCACTGCTGTTGCTACCCCACCCCAATGTTTTCATACTCTCATGGCTTCTATTCCAGACAAGTCCATTTGTGTGGGGTCATAGGTTCTCTTGGCAGTCCCATGATCTGGATAAACTTCTTGGAGGATCAAAAAGGGGGAAATACTGGGAGACCTCCACCAAACCACTAGGTATTCATCTCCATCATCTTGATCTTCATGGTGACAGCTATAAAAACATGGTCAAAATAGTGCTGTGAATAAATGAAAAAACATATTTATTTAGGTTATTTACGTAGCAAGCGCTTACTACATACCAAGCATCATTGTGCTGATCAATAGAGCAATAGAGATAAAAATATATAAGTATATATGGATGGAGGGAGGTAGGGGAGAGAGAGAGAGAGAGAGAGAGAGAGAGAGAGAGAGAGAGAGAGAGAGAGAGAGAGAGAGAGAGAGAGAGAGAGAGAGAAAGCTGGTTCCTGGTCCAAAGAACTTGCATTTGAATGGGGGGTGGAGACATATTGGGGAATGGTAGCAAGAGAAGACTATTTTGGTCTGAAAAATGACAAGAATGGTAAATGAAATCACAGCCAATTAATTGACACGTTCCTTCCAGTAATGGTAATTCCTGGATTGATTTCTGTTTGATTACTGTTACATTTGATTTGATTTGATTATTATTTTACTTTTCAGTCGCTATAGGTAGAATGAGAGTATGGTATAGATATGATAGCAGTAGCATGGTAGGAAGATAGCAGTCTGATGTGTTTGAAGTCGAGCTAGATATGGTCAAGTTTCACCAGTCAGGAATGCAGAGCACCAGAGTGGGTCCATGGGATTCTTGTCTGAATATCAATGTAGTCATTTACATTAAAGAGGGACTTGAGACTAGAAGTAATCACTCCTCTATATTTTGGGAAGAAAACCAGTGTTAGCCTCCAATTATAAACTGAATCCCATTGAAAATATTCAAAAAGTATATACAGAAAGATGCTGTGTCAGCTAATAATATCCCAGGATTATGGATGCTCAGTTCCTAAAATGACCTCTTCAACTAAATTCAAATGCAAGGACATTTCCATAGCATAAATAGAGCATTCTCTTATATTCTTCCAGCCCCAGAAGGACTTGACTATCATGTTGAAAGAAAGTTTCCAGTAAATGTAGCTCCTTCACACAAAAAGACCAGACAGTCATGTTCTGTGAGGTGTTTCTGCCAACTCAGACACTTCAAAAATTGTACGGTACTGTAATTTCATCAGTATGGGGATCCCTCTTCCTTCAGTACAGCCCACAAAACACTCATGACCTCTTATCTAGAACAATTCATTCATTCCCCAACATATCTTACACCGAGGATTCCATACGGTATAACATTTTCTTTAGACATTTTGGCATTATGTAGATACTGATAGACTATGAGGGCTATCCATTTTTTACTCAATATATACAATCAGTTCACTTCTTACAGTTCTACACCTCTCATATCCTTTATTCCACTTCTGTGCAATTCTTTGTTATTCATGTCACTGCCCACTCACACCTTCCATGCACCTCTCTGTTGTCCTTTAAGTGACCCACAACTTCAATTCTTTGGAGATGGTAATATTCCATGACTCAGAGATATACCACATCACTGGAAGAATAGTGAGCCTTTGTTTCAGGGGGAAGCTTGGGGTCATCAAAAGTATTACACAGTTTCCCAAATGAAAAGCAGCCTACTCTCCTTTTCCTTTTCAAATATGGGTACAATTCATTGTTCAACCATAGTGTGCCCAAGAAAACCAATCACCAAATATGGTTTTGTTCTAAATTTAGTGTATATCAAACAGTAGATGTAAAGTGTAAATATATGTAAAGTAGAACTGAAAAATACAGAATTATATGTGAAACTGTGAATCTCTATTAGATGCAACTTGCCTTTTAAAAAAAATTATATAATTTCAATAAGTTACTTCCAAAGTTTGCCTGCTTGTCTGTTTCCTTCTGAATATTTCCATTCTCTTCAGTGCATTAAAAACAACCTTCGATGACCCCTTTTTCTTTCTTTTTCAGCAACACTCTTACTAGCTCCCCTTTTCCTTCCAAATCCTCTCAAAAACTTAAAAGAAAAACACAAGGCTCATAACAAATTAACATAATGAAGGAAAATAAATCCATGCTGCTTGTGATAATTTTGGCCTAACAATTAACACCAAGAAAACACAGGTGTTCCATCAACCCCCATCATACCATCCATATGTAGAACCATCGGTTACAGAAAATGGAGAAGTTCTGAATGCTGTGGATAAGTTCACTTACCTTGGTAGTGTGCTTTCCAGGAATGTACACATTGATAATGAGGTTGATGCACACATTGCCAGAGCTGGCTCAGTGTTTGAGAGCCTCTGAAGGAAAGTATGAGAGAGAAGAGGTATTAGACCGATTACCAAAGGTCTACAGAGACACTGTGCTGACCTCTTTGTTGACCTGGATAGTATACCAGTACCATGCTAGGAAAGTGAATTGCTTCCATTTGAATCTTAAGAAGATTCTGAAGATCACTTGGCAAGATAAGGTACCAGACACTGAGGTCCTTACTCTAACTAAGCTTACAAGCAATCAAACTCTTCTTCAGCATCTGCAACTCACATGGGCTGGTCATGTTTTTCAAAAGTAAAATGTACACTTGCCATAAAGACTATTTTATGGAGAATTCAGACACACAGGGCAAGTGTTCACATGGGGAAAGTGATACAAGGACATTCTCAAGGTCTCTCTTAAGAACTTTGTAATTGATTGTGTGACATAGGAGACACTGGCATAGGACTGCTCAGCATGGCATGGCCACATCAGAGAAGGTGCTGTCCTCTATGAGCAAAGCAGAATTGAGACACCTCAAAGGAAATACAGGATGTGCAAATTTGGAGTATCCACCCCAAATGTTCACACAGACCATTTGTTCCCAATCTGTGGTAGAGCATTCTGAGTTCATGTTGGTCTGATCAGCCACAGCTGGGCACAATGAAACTTGACTCTAGCATAGTGATGTCATTTTGGTTCTCTTCAAGAATGAAGGACAACAGCCAACCAACAAGAATGCATGTCTTTTTCCACATATTGAGTTCTTCCCTCCTCTAGTTTATCATTGGGCCTCTGGAGTCATGGTTGGCCATTGCATTGATCAGAGTTCTTAGTCTCTCAAAGTTGTTCATTTTTACAGTATTATTGGTACTATAGAAATTGTTCTATACTTATTATAATCAGTTGACTCTGTATCACTTCAGTTTCCTCAGGTTTCTCTGAAACTATCCATTTGTTATAATGCAACAATATTCTATTAATTTATATAGCAGAATGTGTTCAGCCATCCCCCAATTGATTACATCCACGTTGTTTCTAGTTCTTTGCCACCTAAAAAGAGCATATATATATATATATATATATGTATATATATATATATATATATATATATATATATATATATATATATACACTTCTCTTCATAAATGAATACTTTCTTTTCTTTTACTTATTTATGGCATAGGTCTATAGTTGGGTCAAAGGATATTCATAATGTAAGAGTTTGGGGGAATAGTTCCAAATTACTTTCCAGAATGGCCTAAACAATTCGCAAATCCACCAACACTGCATCAATTGTGCCTGTTTTCCAACAATCCCTCTAATAATAACTGCCATTTTTCATTGTTTCCATCTTTGTTAATCTGGTGTGAGTGAGGTAGAAAATTTCATAGTTGCTTTAATTTGAATTTTTCTAATTACTAGTTATTTGGAACATTTTTATATGGCTATTTGTCATTAGGATTTCTCCTTTTAAAATCATATGATCATCTACTGGGGAATGACTATCATTCTTATACATTTATCATTCCCTCATATATCTTAACTATCAAATTTTTATTGAAGAAATTTGCTGCAAAAATATTCCCAGTTAATTGTTTCTTTTCTGATACTTAACTACATCAGTTTTGTTTATGCAAAAACTTTTCAATTTTATGTAATACAAAATGTCCATTTTATCTTCTATGTTCCTCTCTATTCCTTGTCTAATCATAAATTCTTCCCCTATCTATAGTTTAGAAAGGTCTTTTCTTTCTTGCTCTTCTATTTGTATATACTGTGACTTTTTGTATCTAAAGCTAATTTGATAATTAGGATATATTGTGATATACATAAGATATTGATATAAACTTAAGTTACATCAAACTGCTTTCTAGTTTTCCAAGAAATTTTTATCAGAGTGTACTCTTTCCCTAGCTGTTGTGGTTACTAGATCAATTAAAAATGATATTACTATGCTCATCTGTTTCTGTCTGTTGTGATTTTAAAATGCTCCATTGATCAACTTTTCTATTTTTTTAACAAGTACCATAAAGTTTTAAATAAACATTTATCAAGTGTCTGTTCAGGCAGCATGCCTGGTACTTTAGACAGAATTAGAAAGTATGAAACAATCTATTCCAAAGATCTTACATTCTAATAGGGAAAAAACAATTACACATATGAGCATATTCAGAACGAATATAAAGAGAATAAAGACAAATAAATACAAAGTAGCTAAATACAAGGTAACTTGCTTGGGAGTGAAGGCACCAGTTAACTGATGCAGGGTTGGGAGTGATCAGGAAAGGTTTTATACAGAAGATGATGTTTGAGGTATGTAGTGAAGGGGGCGAAAGACTCTACTAGTTAGTCCAAGGTGATGAAGAAGTGCATTGCAGGGGGTGGGGATGGGGGTGGAGGAAACCAAAGGCATGGAGACAGGAGATGTTCTGTCGAGAGAGAGAGAGAGAGAGAGAGAGAGAGAGAGAGAGAGAGAGAGACTACAGCCATCATGATTTTGACTGAGTAGAGAACTTTGATTCAGTGAACTTCAGAGAAGAGATTTCTGGGTGATGGAAGTAAAGGGGGATGCTGGAAGTGACTGTAGGGAGCAGAGAATATTATAATCAATGTGCAATTAATGTATGAGAAAAGGCACAGCAGTTAGAAATGGTGCCATAAGCAGAAATGCCTCAATACATTGTAAGGAAAAGCAAGCCTAACTAGTAAGAAAACAGGGGTAAGGATATTGTTACTATGACACCTGTAGGTATTTGTGGGAGTGCATCTCATGTTTTTGAGGTTTTATAATAACTGTTCTTTCTGTGTCATTAGAGTAAATGCACTTGTTGAGAACTAATTGAGTTTACAGACTGATTTTTAGTGAGGACACTAGTAGAGACTGACAAACTATAGATTTAGAAGGGTAGTGCTGTAAGGTAGAGCATTGACTTGAAGTAGCACCTGTCCTCTGGCCCAGTGGTGAACTCTGTGAGTACTCTACCAAGAGGGAAAGGACAAGATGCCCAACAGTTACAAAACTGTGAGTTGCCTTAGCTACATTTGACTATATTGACTATAAGTTTGTGGTCGCTCTACCTGCAGATATAATATATATTTGTGAGAAAGTGTACCCCAGGAATATCAGGTTTTATAATTGCTATTCTTGCTATGCTATTTGAGTAAATATCATGGACAAGAGCTGATTAAATCTACTGACTGATTGATAATAAATTGTTAATAAAAAGGACACAGATGGAAGGATTGGTGTCATGAAAGTATCTGCTTTCCAGAGACCACAAGTCCAGAATCCACAATCACAAGTTGGAGGAAATATGCCAGAGTGTGTTACATACATATTTTGTTTATAACTCTATTTGTGCATGTTGTTTTCTTGTAAATAATATGTTCTTTGAGGGTAAGGACTGTTTCACCTTTATCTTTATTCTTCAGTGATTACCACAGTGCTTAGAACATGATAGGCATTTAATAAATGTTTTCTTGTTGTTTGATGGATTTGTAATATTACAAATCCATCAAATTATAAAAATGAATCGATTGTTATTTAGCCTGGGAACTAGCTGGGTAGAACCAGGAAGGGATAATTCAACTAAGTGATGTGACATATAACATATAAGGATAGATAGCTAGATAGACAGACAGACAGACAGACAGACAGACAGACAGACAGACAGACAGACAGATAGATAGATAGATAGATCTCAAGTTGCTATGGTTCAAATAGTTTAATGCTGTGATTTTGTTTGCTTAGTGTCTAGTAATGTTGTGGTACCATTTGAGATCCTGTGAAAATGGACTACAAATTTTCTAGAACAATTTCTGGAATTAAAAATACTGCCATGTTGAAATACCAAACAAACAAGCAAAATTCCAGAGTAGAACTCAGTCATAAAACACCCTCTGCCCTTCTCTGTTAAATGCCAGAAATTTTTGATTCAGTAACTATGTAGTCCCCTCTTAACTTAGGGCATCAATCTGACTTGAAAGTGTGATTCTGAAAATAGAGGGATGCCAAGTAAATCATTAGGCTTAACTAATAAGATCACTAAGCCTTAACATGTAAAGATATAAATTAATTTAAGCCAAGAAAATAAACTATGTTCCCAGAAAATCTCACATCTATAGTGATTCCATAAAAATACTTTTTTGAAGTATCAGTCTATCTGCAGATATTTCTTACCTAGTACTGAGGTCCATTATCAAAGGGATTTTTTTTTTACCACTAGCTGTTTGAAATGAATGCTAACAACACAGGATATTCTCTCCTCTCAGGATACACAAACCACAAAATTCCAATGACTCACTCCTAAATAGCTTATAAATATGCCAGGGACGGAAGGGTATGTTGTTTGCTTCTTGGAAACTTCCTGCCATACTCAGAAACTGAATACACAAATATTTTAGTACTAGTTTTGAGTAATAATGAGAAAGTAATTCATTATAACAGCCTTGGGAAGAAAAAACTTGCCTGTAGTGTCTGATTACATCCTGTTAGCCTTATATCTGACTTTTTTTGTCTTTCATTAAAACTAGGAAAACAGAATTTGGCATCTAAGTCTGCTGATATCTCTATCAGCTGCCTGAACTGTTTAGAACAAAGGAAATGCTAAACTCATTTTCTCTAGGCATCTCTATATCTACACTATAAAATCAAGCATTCTCTCCAAAATGGTATATTTTACAACAAATAGCCACGTTAAAATTTCTAATTGTCCTATTAAAAATGAAAGCATAGAATTGCACAGCTATGCTGTAACACTTATTGAGAAACTGGATAGAAATAAGTCAAGAGATAATAGCAATAGAATTATATAGAGTTAACTGGAAGGCACCTCAGAGGCTATTGAGGCCAACCCTTTCATTTTACAGATGAAGAAACTGAGTCTCTGAAGTAACTAAATGGTTGTAGAAACATTCAGTTAAAAGTGTAATTTGTAAAATTACATTACATCTCATTACAAATGAGTACTCTGTCAGATGTCTGGTGAAACCCTAAAATAAATAAACAAAAACCTCCCAAGTTAAAATTATAAGCATTGTAATATACTGGAGTGTTGGGCTTGGAATGAGGAGACTATGGATTCAGATTCCATTCTAAATACTAATTGTGTGACCCTATACAAGTTAATAAGCCCCTCAGTCTCCATTTCCTCATTTGCAAAATGGAACTCATAATATCTATAGCATTTACTTCATAAAGTTATTGTGACAATTAAATGAGACTAGTCTATGAGACTATCTATGTAAAGCACCTTGTAACTGCACAATGCTCTATAAAATCAGTTTATTATTCTTGTCAAGTTTAATTTATAATAAATTTGAGGTTGCTGAATATAAGAGCAAGTGTGTACTAATGGCAAAGACAATATTTTCTGTAAGATAACATCATCCCTCACTAATATAATAGATTTGGCAGTAAAAGTAATAAATGTGGGAGAAAAATAAGCATGTATACCAAGAGATTATATGAACATCATTACATTAGATTTCAAAAATTCTGTAAAACATCTATACCAAGAGCATACCATTTAAAAATGGACAACCACTAAGTGACTATGGCAATGGAATTGAAGTAACATTTGGAACTAAATTAAAACTGAATTATAAACAGGGGCAAAGCAGAATTAAGTATCCTCTTTGATGGGTGGAGAAGCGTCCTTCATTGACCTGTGGGGTAATACTTCTATGACCTAGATGAGGAAACACAATGAAGTTTCCAAGTCTTCAGATGACTAAATTTCATGGCATTAAGTGGTGTTAAGCTGAGAAAGCCTTAATTTCAGGAAGTTACTACAAAACTTTATGAATGGGCAGAAAAATGGCAAGCGAGTGCCAGTGGAGGCAAGTATAAGAAAGCATTTAAGGGGAAATAATCCAAACCACATGTAAGTGTCTTCTCTTTCCCACCCCCAAATTTCTCTGGTTCTCTTAAGAAGATCTAGGAGGAAGTACCTAGTCTCTCTGTCTTTGGCTCCAGCCCCTACTAATTCTGTTCCTCAAATTTTGGGGGTCTTCTGCATCTTGGTTCCATTTAGCCACTTAATAGTTTGATTCACTTTTACAAAGGAATATTTGCTTCAAAGGTATAAGAACAAATATGTACCCTTCCCCCCTTCCCCATAACATGTTGGGGAAAAATTTTTCCCCACTTCAACTCAGACTCTGGAGAAGGGAGAGGGATAAGTTTCACAACCTAACTCAGTTCCTAAATAGCATAGTCTTATTGAGTTCCAGATCCAGAGCCCCACCTGGGTTTGAGTACCAAGCATCCAGCTCAGTTCATGGCACCTGTGCTGTGAGTGAATACCTTGGATGCTGGAGGTGGGAGCGGCGGCAGGGAGAGAGAAGGAGGAGGAGGAGGAGGAGGAGGAGGAGGAGGAGGAGGAGGAGGAGGAGGAGGAGGAGGAGGAGGAGGAGGAGGAGGAGGAGGAGGAGGAGGAGGAGAAGAAGAAGAAGAAGAAGAAGAAGAAGAAGAAGAAGAAGAAGAAGAAGAAGAAGAAGAAGAAGAAGGAGAAGGAGAAGGAGAAGGAGAAGAAGAAGAAGAAGAAGAAGGAGAAGGAGAAGGAGAAGGAGAAGAAGGAGAAGGAGAAGGAGAAGAAGAAGAAGAAGAAGAAGAAGAAGAAGAAGAAGAAGAAGAAGAAGAAGGAGAAGGAGAAGGAGAAGGAGAAGAAGAAGAAGAAGAAGAAGGAGAAGGAGAAGGAGAAGGAGGAGAAGGAGAAGAAGAAGAAGAAGAAGAAGAAGAAGAAGAAGAAGAAGAAGAAGGAGAAGAAGAGGAAGAGGAGGAGGAGGAGGAAGAGAAGAATCTGTTTCTGGTAGCTTTAAAGATTCAGCCAACTTTGGAGCCTACCAAATATCATCCAAAAGCAGGTCTCTTCTATCTTGGGTAATCTAGGCATGCATAAAACCCTGTAAAATATACATATGAGATTATGGTATGGATGTTTTCAGTTACAGTCCAAAAACAGGACATGAAGTTAATGGAAAATAAGATAATGTATGTAAAGTGTGGAAAATGGTAAAGTTACATGAAATCACCTGATATTGTTATTATTATTAACTGAAGATGAGTTCAAAATGCTGCAATAGTCAGAAAAACCAAGAAAATGCTGACTCAGGAATGGTAGTAGGGGAAAAAACATAGATAAACCAAAATATTTTCCCCATACAATATACAGAACATCATGTGCAAAACTGGTCGTCATGTTTCAGTCCATTTTTTCCACTTACATTTTTACAACCCTATTTCAGGCCATCATTTCTCACCTAGGTCAAACTGAAAGGGAAACCTAAGTGAATGTGCTGATTCCAGACTGTCTTCTGTGCAGCCTGTCTTCCACATAGCTTCTGAGGTCTGAGCAGTTTGGTCAATGCCACGACACAACACAGTCGTGGACAGGGGGTGACATCTGGCTTAAAGAATCAGACATCTGCAGGTGGAGGGTACTAAGCCTGCAGGAAACAAATCTAGCAACAAGTTTAACAGCCAAAAAACCAAAAAGAAACAAGGAGACAATAACCAGAAGAAGGGTAGAAATAGGGTCTGTGCTTCTGGAGTCCATGAACTCACTATCATAGCTTCATTCATGATAGAATAAATGAGTTAAGGGTACAATTTGGTAATCATCTTCTCCTGAATAAACAACAGTTACAATATTATCTTTCCCACATACTATAATTTCCATAGCCTTTGGAACATTGTCTGGCTTCCGTTTTATCCATACTTTAGTTACCAATTTTATTCTGTCAGTAGAATCCAACCCTTCAGTTCCTCTGCTAGTTATTTCAAAAGGAGGGCTAGTTTTCACAAGAGGTATTGTTTCACAAGTAATAATAATCACTTGAACTAGTCTATCATTTTTACAAAACTGTATGGGATCATCACCTAAAGTTTGGAATGTCACAATAATCTCTCCTTGATCATTAGAAACTATCACTCCAGCCAATACATGTATTCCTCGAGCTGCTAATCCTGATTTAGGTAATATCCATCCAAATGATTTTTAGAGATTGTCATACATATTCCAGTAGATACTTTTCTTATTTCTTTTCTATCCAACCTAAAATCCTCTGAACAATGTAAATCATATTCTGCCAAACCAGGCATTCCTGGATATGGTACTAGGATATCTGGCCTCCCAGTCCAACACTCAACATTTGGGATCTTATGTGCTTGTTGTTTTCTAATTTGCAGATTTAGGGTCATCATTCTGGCTAGAGGTGTACTTCCTCCCAGTGGTCTACTATTCAAATTGCATAAAGCAGTGAGCAAATTATTTTTCCAATGTTGATAAGAATTATTACAACTGAATTTCCTTATCTCTTCTTTCAGTAATCCATTCATTCTTTCAGTTAAAACAGACACTTGTGGATAATATGGAATATGATAGATCCATTCTATATTGTTTAATACACAATATCTTTTCATTTCATTACCTTTGAAATGTGACCCACTGTCATTTTGAATCTGCACTGGGGTTCTATAATATAGACTTATGCTATCTAGAGTTTTACAGGTGTTTTTCTGGGTCTCATTCTTATAGGGACAAGCCACTAGTATACCTGAATAGATATCAACACAAGTATATATGAATTTGCATCCTTTATCTTGGGATAAGGGTCCAATATAATCTATTTGCCAAATTTGTGCTGGTGTTTTTCCTCTTGCTATATCTCTAGTTACTACCTGAGAAACGGTTCATCCCTTTTCCAGTTGACATATATAATATTCCTCTACTACTTGCTTTAAAAATGAATAAGAGATACTAATACCTCAGTCTTGTGCCCACTGGTGGGTGGCCTGGACACATAAATGGTCAGTCATTTGATGGACCCATTCTGCTAGTACCAGATCATCAGTTGATGTCAGAATAGGGACAATATGTTGAAGAGCAATCTTTGCTAATTGATCAGCATGTATATTGTACTCACATTCTGGAGTGGTGAGGGTCACATGAGCATCTACATGAAAAAATGACAAATTAGTAACCAAAGGCATGTCTCATATATCTTAACATATTTTTTTGCCAGACTTGTTTGACACGAATTTCCCAATTTTGGATTTTCCATGTGGACATCCATGTAGCTAACCCATTATCTACCACCCATGAATCAGTGAGTATATGACACTGTCCTCCTGGCTCTGTTTTGATAGCTTGATGTACTGCCATAAGTTCAGCATATTGACTACTTCCTCCTACCCCAGTACTTTCCAAAGTCCACCTAGCACATGGGTTATAGACTACTGCTTTCCAACGTCTTTTGTGGTCCAAATATTTTGCTTTTCCATCAGTAAACCATGCACGTCTCTTTTATTCCCCAGTTAATCTATCGTATCCCCCATTCTATTTTACCAAAGGCTGTACCAACTGTTGCTTTGGTTCAGGGGGTATATCATTTCCCTCAGTATCTACATTTGCTATAAATTCATATAAAGCAGAAACTCCACTTTTGTCTGTTCTAGGTCTGTTTTGAATATGTCATTTCCATTTTATTATACTAGCCTCTTGTGCATGTCCAGTTCTGTGAGAAGCTGGAGTACTCATTTCCCAGGTCATAATCAGGATTCCAAGCCTTACCTCATTACCTCATGGCCCAAAGTCAGTTGTTCAGTCTCTACCAAAGCCCAATCAATATGCTACTAACAACTGCTTTTCAAAAGGGTCATATTAAACTGCATAGGAAGGGAGTTTCCTAGACGAAAATCTTAAGGGTACATTTCAGCTTTGTTGTTTTTGTCATAAACTCCAGTTTGCGTTTTCATCCTGTACAGTCACCTGCAATCCTACCAGGCCACTTTGCAAAAGTCATAAATCTAGAGCCAATTGTAAAACAGCCTTTGTTTCTTCAAAATCCTTAGTGTGCTCAAATCTCCAATCAAATTCATATTTTTCCTAGTAATTTTATATACGGATTTCAAAGTTTGTCCTAGATGTGGTATTTGATATGGCCAATACACAAATAATCCTATAAACTTTGGGGCCTCTTTCTTCTTGGTGGGGATGAAAAAATCCTGAATCTTTTGTTGGGCTTGAGGGAGAATCTCTCACAGCTCCTTATTACATTGTACATCCCAAAATTTTAGTTTGAGCTGGCCCTTGAATCTCTGAAGGGTTAATTTCCCACCCTTTGCTCTTCATATGCTCAATTAAAAGTGTCAAATTCTTTTCCACTTCTTTTGCGTTTTTACCCTGTATCATAATATCATCTACATAGTGGGTAAGCTGTACACAAGGTAGCTCTAATTCATCTAAATGTTCAGCCACAATCTTATGACAAATAATGGTTCTATGCAGACATCCTTGTGGTAAGTACGTAAATGTATATTGTCAGCCCTGCCAAGTGAAACCAAATTGGTCCCACTGTTTAGAATCCATTGAAATAGTAAAGAAAGCATTGGCTAAATTAATAATTGTACATCAAGTCCCATCATATTTCTGTACCCTTTCTATTAAGTATCTGGAATAATAGCATACAAGGGAGGAGTCATCTTATTTAATTGTCTATAATCCACTGTTATCCTCCATGTCCCATCTAACTTTCACAATAGCCAGGCAGGACTATTCCATGGAGTAGTTGTAGGGAATAACACTCTTGCCTCAACATATTTCTTTAAAGAACTTTCATCTTGCCCATCTAGCACATGATACTGCTTTAAATTAATTATTTAAGAAGGTTCAGGTAAAGTGATTGGGTAATTTTTATTTTACCCACTAAAACCATACTAATTCCTATCTTCCTTATTGCAAATTGGTATCTTCCCTCAAGTAAATTTAAAGTCATACTTCTCAATATATCTATTCCAATGATGTATTCAGGAATGTGTACAATTACCACAATATATTCTCTCTTAGGTAATTGTCCAATTCTCATCATTAGTTTGTCTTGTCTGGCTGATATTTCAGCTCCCCCACCCCCAATCCTGTGATAATAATAAGAGTTCCATGTTTAAACTTATCAGGGTTTCTATATATAAGGGATGCTTCTGCCCTAATATCTATTAATGCCCTAGTTACAGCATTTGATCCATTTTTCCAATATATGGCAAAATTGATATGGGGTCTATAGTCCTATAGTCCTACAGTCTATAATCTGAACTGGGGCTCAGCCAATTTTTTATTCACCCTGAAGGTGTGACAAACTTGGATACAAGGGTTCAGGAAGATCTGTAGGGACAGTTCTTACTTCTCTATTCCACCTAGTTTCAAGCCTCTTTTCTCAATACATTTGGTATGGTTTATTAGTTGGAATACTATCTGTTCTTCCAAAATCTACCTCTGCTCTCAATAGAACAATAAACAATTCTTTTCTTGTCAATCTATTCTGACTTTGAAACTGCTGGCAATTTACCCTTCTCTCTCAAGGAAATTTATCTTTTCCCCAGTCCCCACAATCATTTAACTGTGAAATCTTATCCAGTACCTCCAAAAGAGGGTGCCCCATTTCCCCAATTAGAGTCAAAATTAAATGCTTGCAAGCAGGAGGAACCATCTTCACTATTATATCACTATGACAAACTGCTAAGGGGGTATCATTGTATGTGTCTGCACTTCCCTATCATTATGGCAATCTTCAATGCCTACTCCTTTAACTTTTTTGTACAGTCCCTAAATGAATACCATAGTCTATCTCCACTAGGCCAAATAGAGTCAGCAGGATACTACTTACTGCATCTTTCTGCAGGTAATGCTAACAGATCAGTTGTATTGTTACCTCCTTGCATATTGTAATCTTTAAAGGTTTGCTGTACGAAAGGATTCTAACTAATACCTATGAATTTCAAGCAATCCATGCCATCTATTGACACTCCTCTGGCTCCTTCATCACTTATTCTCACCATCCAAGATATTAATGATTCTCCCATCCTTTGAGTGAACTGACTCAAAATATCTGTGACTTCCTGCTGAGTAAAATCCTCAATCATCTCCCTAAAGACTGTGTTGCCTCCCTGGTTCTCCAGTTTTTGCCTTAGTATTGAGAACACCTCCCCTCTAGTGTAGTTTCATTTTCCCCTCTGATTTTGCTATATTTTCTTCCTACAACTCTCCTGGCAGTCATTGCCATGGCAACTAGGCTGGGTCTGTACAAAGGTTGCATGCATACGTCTTTTACCAGCCTTTTGCTTCTTCTTCTGAGCTAAATGAACAGCCTTTTCCTCCACCTGTGATCCCCTAGTTTGCTCTTTTAAAGGAGAGCCCAAACACTGAAATTCCCCATGCAATTTCCCATAGCTAAGTCTTTTTCCATCTGATTTTTTTTCCTTCAGCAGCTCATTAAGCTGCTTTTACACATAATACCTGTTAACAAAATCCAGTCTCTTCTACACACCCCTGCCAGTTCTTTCCCTGGTTTTACTGGTATTACTTACAAACACCTTTCCAAGTCTCTAGGTTCCCCCTCCTGTAATCTTGATTCTGTCTTCACAGGGTACAATGCTTTTAGCCCATTCCCTTGCTAGGGAGGAATAAGATAAATCCTCTCATCCTTAGATATCCGTTTCTTCCTCTAAGCTCTTCTGCCTCCAAATAGAGATTTTAAACCCTGTGATCATGATACCAAATGTATTGCCAAGACAATATTCATAGCAACTATGACAGCTATGATTGCTATGAATATGCAGGCCTAGTTCTAAATCACAAAGTATAACAGACTCTCCATACAGAAAGCAGAAGAAAAAACATTTCTTTGAAAGTCAGGTCCCAACACCAGAAAGTCAAATCCATCATAGTAATCAAGAAGTCAATACACATTAGTACTGAAGAGGACAATGCCATTCCCAAGCCTCCCCCATACTCCCACAAGGGCTTCCCAAAAGTAAACACTCACAACACTAAATGTGCCTGCCTGTGTCCACTCTTTCTTATCTGTCCTAACTGCTTTCACTAACTTCCTCCCAGCTCCGCTCCACCTTCCTGTTCCATCCATTCAGCAAGTTCCTCCCACCACATGTGACTTAGGCTTCCATGTGATTTAAGCAGGTCATCTGGGCCTATTAATGGGTGGGAAAGATCTTCAAATTATGCAAAAATACATTAACAGTACACTGATCTACTTACTAGCCAGTGTTCTCTCCTTCAAATTTCCTTATATTATGCTTGTTTGTATATTTTCATATCCCCTTAGTAGACATAAGCCCCATGCTTTTTTATGTTTGCCTTTATAACTCTGATTCTAACTCCTTACAAATAGAATGCATTCTCTAAGCATTTGCCAAATTAGATTTAATTTTTTTTCTTCATAGAAGCCCTTTTGTAGAAAAGAAAAAGGGGCTTCTATAAAGAAAAATAATTAAATGAGCTCTCCAGATTAGAAGGGCTGCCAAAAATTTCCTGGGCTAGTTGTGAGGAAGGAGTTTCTGAAACCTATAGCCCTGTTCAGGTAGTTAAGTGGTACAGTGGCCGAGGCACTGGGCCTAGACTCAGGAAGACCTGAGTTCAAATTCATCCTCAGATGTTTCCTAGCAGTCTGATTCTGGGTATGCCACTTAACTTGTGTCTGCCTCTGTTTCCTCAACTCTTACAGGGTAGTTATGAGAATCAAATTAGATGATATTTGCAAGGTCCTTAGTTAGTTCACTATATAATGGCAAATATTTTAAACTTTAGAATTTATAAATAGGATAATTGTGGCTTGATTTGTCAAAAGCTGCAGAGTTTATTGGATAGAATTTTTTTACATTGGGGTCAGGAATACCTGAGGAAATTGAGGGTTAGAGAAGTGGAATGACCTCCTGCCCAAGGTTGTATAGCTAGTTAGTGGTAGAGCAAAGAACAGTGTCAAGTTTATCCAATTCTAAAACTAATGCTTTCTACCCTAAGTGTTTGTTTCTTTAACTCACTTCCATAAATGAACTTATCTGAACTCTCCTAACATCTTGTGGTTATAAATTTCATAAATTGGCACCCACTATTTCATAAAAGAGCTTCTTTTGATTGGTCCTTGAACCTGTCCTTTATAAGCTACAAATGGGAGCCTATAATTCTAGAACTGTTAGAATTTAATGACTCTCTTTGTTTCTCACCAGGCTGCCTTCTGGACTCCAACATGCCCCAGAAAACTCTTCAACCTGGAAGATCACTTCAGCTCTGGCATTCACACCTCAAAAATACCCACAGCACCTTCAGCCCCTCGCTCTAATTAGATAGCTCCTCTAATTTTCATTTAAGGAGGCATCCAGACCAGCCATCTCATCATTTCTCACCAAGCTATAATACAGACCTTTCCAACATGCCCCTGTGCCATAATACCCTCTCCTTGCCTCCATTTCTGATTTTCAGCCTCCTTTTATGTATTACCTTCTTCGATTAGAAAGTAAGCTCCTTAAAGACAGAGACTGTCTTTCTTTTTGCTTGTATTTGCATTCCCATCACTTAGTAAAATGTCTACACATAGTTGGGGTTGGTTGTTTTTTTTTTTTGACTGACTGAATGAATGAATGTTGCTTTTGATCTAGACCCATCTAGTAAGTGACAGAGGTGGAACAGACTCTGGACAAGTTGTTGAATCTCCCAATGCCCCAGACAACTCTCTAAGATAATAAATTACAGAAAAGTTGCCAATCTGCAATGGTAGAGGACATTTATTTTCTGGAAGGAAATACTGAAAAAAATCACAGGTCTAATTTTTAAATTATGTGAATTATGTATAGCAGAATTCTTTCTGAGAGCCATTTAATCAATTACCTTAGAAATTGGTAAAAATGTTTAAAAGGGGGAGAGAGGATTCCAAAGGATGGATTATACTAGGCTAGATGATGTCCAAATTTCCTTTTTGTTCTAAATCCTACAAAAACTACGCAATCTCAAGAAACTGGATTCTAGCCCCTTCTAAGACACTAGCTTGTATGACTCACATCCTGTCTTTGAGTCTCAGTTCCCTCATCTGAAAAATGAACTGACTAAACCAAATGAACTCTAGGTTTGTTTCCCGTTATCTGCATTGATCAGTCTATATCTAGAAATTGTGTGCTTAGTTCTGACCTCCATGTATTAATGAACATCAGTCAGGGTGGACAGAAGAGAACAATAAGAATGGTGAGGGCTCATGGAATCATATCATATGAGGATTGATCTGTTGAAGGAACTAAGGATGGTTTCTCTGAAGATAAGACTTAGAAGGATGACACCTGTCTTTATGTTTTTTAAGGATTGTCAGATGGAAGATGGATTACATTTTTCTATGTTTCATAGTTCTCTGCAGAAAGTGGATTCTTAAAAAAAGTTTGTTGAATTAAATTGGTGAAATAAAAGATCTCTCTAATTCTCTGAACTAGTCAAAAATGGAAGTGTCTGTCTTAGGGTCTGGGCATCATGTGAAAGGTTTAAGGTCAGGGAATCAGTACTAAGATACATTGTGAGAAAATATCTTCCAAAAATGCTATATTTCAAAAACATGAACAAAAATGTCAGTTTTCTTTTGCATAATTTATGAGTACTTCATATTAATGACATAGCAAAGAAATGAGGGTGAGCGTGGTATATTTGTACCAAAGATGAGTTTTAAGGAGAGGCTGAGTTTATGTGGGCGCTACAGGAAGAGGCAGAAAAGTGACTAAACTACCAAGCTTTACAATTCACAAAACAATCTGAAAGTTATTAATCACTGAAAGTTTCTACTTGGTAACATAAATACATAAAGATATTAATTAATATAAAATCTATGAATGGATAATTAAAACTTAAAGTCAGCAACTGGTCAAAAAATATTTAAAACTGAAAGGGATCAAAAAAATCATGTAACAAGCATTTTACCATCCATTTTGTGGAAAAAAAAAAAACCTAGAGAACTTGTTAAGCAATCTCTCCAAGGTCACATTGTAAGTGGTGTAACTGATATTAGAACCCTAGATTTTAATTTCTAAGCGAGTGTTATTTGCTTTCAACTATGTTTGACATTAATCAAAGAATCTGTCTTGTTTCTAGTTCTCTTAGACAGATTCTTAGACAATCACAGGGGGGATCTCTTAGTCATTGCTGGCAAAATTTTTGCTAGAGTCCTCACTAATAGGCTGATCCTTCACCTGATGGTCATATACCTGAGAGCCAGTGTGGCTTCAGAAAGGGCTGAGGAATAGTAGATATGGTGTTTGCTGCCCAACACTTCCAGGAGAAATCCCAGGAGCAGAACAGAGGTCAGTACACAACTTTTGTAGATTTGGCCAAGGCCTTTGACACTGTTAGTCATGAGGGCTTCTGGAAAATTATGTCAAAATTTGGCTGCCCAGAGAAGTTCATCATCATTATCAATTTCACAATGGCATGTTTGCCCAGGTTCTGGATGATGAATGATGCTCTCATGCTTTCCCAGTCACCAATGGAGTGAAATAAGACTGTGTGCTTGCTCCCATGCTTTTCAACATGATATTTACAGCCATGTTGTCAAATACTTTCAATGAGGATGAACACTGCATCAAGGTCAACTACTGTACTGATGATAGCAAATTCTTCAAATTGAAAAGGCTACAAGCCAAGCCCAAAGTGGAGGGAGTGTTGGTGCGTGATTTTCTGTTTGCAGATGATTGTGCACTCAATTCAGCCTCTGAAGCTGAGATGCAACAAAGTATGGATCAATTCTCTGCAACCTGTGCTGATTTTGGCCTAATAATTAACATGAAGAAAACACAGGTACTCCATCAGCCACCACCACATCATCTGTATGTGGAATCATTGGTTACAACAAACGGAGAAGTTTTGAATGCTGTGGATAAGTTCACCTAATTTGGTAGTGTACTTTCCAGGGATGTACACATTGATAATGAGGTTGATGCATGTATTGCCAGAGCTAGCTTAGTGTTTGGGAGGCTCCAAAGAAAAGTTTGGGAGAAGAGGTATTAGACTTACTACCAACCTGAAGGTCTACAGAGCTGTTGTGCTCACCTATTGTTGTATGCCTGTGAAACATGGACAGTCTACCAGCACCATGCCAGGAAACTGAATCACTTCCATTTGAACTGTCTTAGGAAGATTCTGAGGATCACCTGGCAGGATAAGGTACCAGATACTGAAGTCCTTGCTCGAGCTGAACTGCCAAACATTCAAACTATGCCTCAGAGAGTGCAGCTCTGATGGGTTGGTCACGTTGTTCGAATGCAAAATGTACATACACTTGCCAAAAAGACTATTTTATGGAGAACTCACATGGGGCAGGCAATCACATGGCAGTCAGAAGAAGTGATATAAGGACACTCTGAAGGTCTCTCTCAAGAACTTTAGATTTGACTGTGCAACATGGGAGACACTGGCACAATACTGCTCAATATGGCATGCCCACACCAGAAAGGGTGCTGTGCTGTATGAACAAAGCAGAACTGGGACATCACAAAATAAATGTCAGATACTTAAATTTGGGATATTCACCCCAAATATTAATACGGACTATCTGTGCCCAATCTGTGGCAGAGCATTCCAAGTTCATATTGGTCTGATCAGCCACAGCTGGACACACTGAAATTTCACTTTATCATGGTGATGTCATTTTGGTCCTCTTCAAAAACTAAGGACAATAACCAACCAACCAGTTCTCTTAGAGTGCTGATAATTAAAAAAAACATTGTCCTAAAGACTTACTACCAGTATTCTATTATATATTGATAAATGCTTCTAGAACACACACACACACACACACACACACACACACACACACACACATTCTTCACTGATTAAGTTAAGAAAGTAATTGAGAATCTCATGCAAAATATGAGGTGAGAGCACTAGGCCATGACAGACATTTCTCTGACTGGGAATAAAAAAGCCATCCTTTAATTATGAATGTATTAATGAGGCTTTATCAAAAGGTATTTAAAAAGAGGTTCACTATCACAAAGGTATGGACTTGAAAAAGTTCTTTTTAAAAAACAATGTGTCCATTTTAGTTAATAAATACTATACTGGTCCAAATGGGAGCTACACATTTTCCAAATCTAACTTGTGTAAAATTTAATTACATTGTACAATTATTTTGCTTCATTTTTCAGTATTTTCATAGGTTATTTTCATTTCCAAGATCTCTGTCAAGACATTAACTACCCTGGAGTGCAATTTGGAACTATGCCCAAAGGGCTACAAAAATGCACATACCCTTTGACCCAGCAATACCACTTCTAGGACTGTATTCCCAAGAGTTTATAAAAATGGGAAAGAGTCCCACATGTACAAAAATATTTATAGCAGCACTCTTTGTGGTGGCCAAGAACTGTAAATCAAAGGGATGCCCATCAATTGGGAAATGGCTGAACAAGTTGTGGCATATGAACGTAATGGAATACTATCATGCTATAAGAAATGATGAACAAGAAGACTTCAGAGAGGCCTGGAAGGACTTAATATAAACTGATGCTGAGTGAAAGGAGCAGAACCAGGAGAACTTTTTACACAACAACCACCACAGTATGAGAGGAATTTTTCTGTCAGACCTAGCCCTTCACAGCAATGCAAGGACCTAAAATATTCCCAATTGGCTCTTGAGGCAAAATGCCTTCCACATCTAAAGAAACAACTATGGAATTGGATCACAGAATGAAGCAGACCATTTTCTCTTGTATTATGTTTTGTTTTGTTTTATGGTGTCTGCCATTCATTTTAATTCTTCTATGCAATATGACCAAGGTGAAAATCTATTTAATAAGAATGTATGTGTAGAACCTATATAAGATTGCACACATCTCAGGGAGGGAGGGGGGAGGGAGGGGGGAGGGAGAGGGAAAGGAAGGGGAGGAAGGGAGAAAAATCTAAGATGTATGAAAGTGATTGCAGAATACTGAAAACAAAATAATTTTTTTAAAAAAAGACATTAACTACTGCTATTGACCAATTAATTCACCTTTAGTACATTCCAGTTTTGATATTCACTTTGCTAGCTATGTATGTCATTTCCATTAAATATTTTTATCAGCTGTTTTCTTTCTATCTCTGTATATCCTAAGCACAACAAAGATAAACTAGCTCTCCATTCAAGACTATTAATTCTTCATTTTATTCTGGAGTAGTACAATGAGTTTTGAATAGTTCTATTATAGTCGTATATGATTTGAGTTGCAGTTCTTTATTCCTTATTCTCTACATTTTGATAATGTATATCTATGTGCCATATCCTAAAGAAACTTGTGAAATTCCAGGTGTGTGATAGCTCAAAGCTTCTGACAATGTTATCTGCATTTATTATACTTTAAGGTGTTAAAATAATCACAGTTTGTAAAGATTTTGAGTAATCTGGGTTGAAACTTATTTTCAAGTGATGAATGATTGTAAATGCATATTTTATTAATAAAATATTTTTCATAAATGAAAAATAATTGCATGTCCTTCTCTTCCCAATACAGTGAGCTTCTTAGTGCTTTTAGGATACACAGAATAAGTAATTGTTGTATTTTGCCACAAGCTTTTCCTGCATACACTGATGTAATCATGTTTGGAACTGATGTTGTTTCCTACTGTTGAATCATCTTTGAATTCTTGGTATAAATACAACTGAGTCACAGCAAATAATTTCTGCATACATCACTGTTGTCTTTTTTTGGATTTCATTTAAATATTTTATCAGCATTCATTAGTAATATTGATTTACATTTTTTATTGCTGTCTCTTTGTCTCTCCCCACCCTCTTGTTTATGTAATTAGGACCACATTTGTTTATAAAGGGAATTCAGTGACACATCTTTTTCTCAATTTTTAAGGATAATTAATATAGCAAACATATTGAATATTCTTTAAATGTTTGATGGAGTTTAACTTTAAGCTTATCTGGACTAGTCACTACTTCCCTTACCTCATAGCTCTTTAATAGTCTATTCAATTTCATTTTCTGTGATTGAATTAAGATCTCCATTTCATTTTCCATTAATTTGGATAATTTATATTCAAATTATTTTTAACGAGAGTAGTGAGAAATGTATACTTATTCATCTACTCTCTCTTTCCCAAGTCCGCCACTGGTATTTGTGAGAGAACCATTAGAGATAGGAATGCGGTCTGTGGCCAAAATACATAGCTAACTAGATCATTTTAAAATTGTTGTCCAGACCTGTAATTTCATTGGTGTAGGGAATTCCCCACATGGAAATCCCCTTCCACAGTTATAGACAATAACTCTGGGCTTAGAAAGTTGCCCAGGATACTAAGAGATTAGATGACTTGCCCATGGTCACATGGTTGATATGACCCCATGTCTTCCTGACTCCAAAACCAACCCATCATCATTACCTCATGCTCTCACTCTAGCTCATATGATACTCAAACACGTTAATTTTACTCCCTTAGCACTAGGTGATAACCAGTCTTAGAAAACTGGTCCTAAATAGATGGACAATGAGTTCAAAATTATTTTCTCCTTCATTCTTCATCCAACTCAGCTCCTGACTCTGAGTTTCTCCACCATTTTCCAGCATCTTTTATACCTTGTAAGGTTGCTCTCCAACCTACAACTCCCTTCTCTGATTGGTGATTTACTCCTGGAGATGCCCAAGCCAACCACGTTTACTCCTTACTCGTCTCCCAGATCCTCTCCTGTTTCTCTGGACTTTCTACCCTCTCCATTTAGAGAGACATTCCCATACACATCCCCCTACCTTTTCAGCTCCCTTTTAATATTTCATCTTTGTCTAGTTGACTTAAGCTCTCCAAGGACAAGGACTGTATTTCTTTTTGTTTCTATTTTTATACCTAGTGCTTAGTATAGTGCCTGGCACATAGTAAATGTTTAATAAATGCTTATGGACTTGCAGACTGTCTCAGATCTTAGAGGACAGAAGGTAGAAATATTCCACAGTCTAGGGGTTGTGGAAATACAGATACACTAATCTGGTGGGGTTTTAAACTGATCCCACTAGTCTAGAAATGAGCTTCAAATTATTCAAAGAAAGTGAACAAAATATCCTAAACTTTAGACCTAGAGATTTCTCTATTAGGCTATTTATCAATATCAAATGTGTATCAAAATAATCACAGCAGTGATCTTATTATAGGAAAATGGAAAAGAAGTAAAAATCCACTGATTAGGGAATGGCTAAACAAATTGTAATATATAAAGGTAATAGACTATTACTTTGTTATAAGAAATTATGATGCGGTTAATACAGGGAAACAAAAGGATTTTATGAAGCAAAGTAAGCAGAATCAGAAAAACAGTGTTAAAAATAATGTAATTGGAAAGAATGAGTAAGCAATCAAAACAGAATCCTGGCCCCAAAGAAGAGACATTTTAAAATGTCTGCCATTTTTGCTCACATTTTGTAGAGGTAGGAGCCTAAGAATATGGAATACTACATGTATCACTGGACTTGGTTGATGCTTTGATCAATTTTTGCTCATTCTTTTCTTATTTTTATTCTTTGTGATAAGGAATCTGGGAGAGGAAAGGATGCATTCTGAAATGCAGATGATTTGCAAACAAAATAAATGAATAAAAATTTATTTTAAGAAGAATTTCATACAAATTGGTCTCTTTTCTACAGAAAATGAAGCTTTATCTTGTCAACACCTGATGGCATTTAATGGCCTTGAGCAACATCATCACTTTGTTGTTTTCTTTACCATCATGGTCCCAAAACATACAAAAAAAGAAAACATATTTAAAACAGGAAAAAATAGGAAGGAAATATCCATTCCTTATGATCAAGCAAAATATTATTTTAGTATATATTTCCACTTCCTCATAGCACTAATTTAATTTAATTTAACTAAATTTAAAAGCTTTTTTTGGAAAGCTGCAAATGTCCCTTCCTGAGAGGAAAAGAGCTAATAATGAAGGCTAAAATATGATTCATGGGAAGGAGACAAATCCAAGTTCATATGACAAGAGTCAGTTGGGAATTTTCATGATACCAGAGTCACTAGGTAGCATATGAACCCTAATCAAATGGCTCTTGATTAAGAAAGACTGGATGATAACTGGATGAAAAACTAATATCCAAATAATGACACATCACTTTCCTTTGACAAAGGGCCAATAAAGTATTCCAGGTGCCATATACCTGAGCACAGGTACAAAACAAACAAACCTAGTAACACTATCTCCTTACAAGGCCACTAAATATATCTTTAAACCAAGGTCACATTTGGACATTTTTAATAACAATTTAGTATGCTTCTATTGTTTCAGTGAAGGAAGATGACAATAATCATTCTGGAGAAAAAAATGAATGAGTCAAATAGATCTATGGCTCCTATTTAAAATAAGAAATTTATATTTAACAATTTATTCAGAATGACAATTTCTTCAGGAATCCTTTAGATCATACGATTAAAGATTAGAAATGAAAGAAATTTTAGGATCATCCCATAATACCCACCTAATTTTACAGATAAGGAAATCAAGACCCAAAGAGGGAAAGTGATTTGTACAAAGTCACACAAATAAGTCACAGTCCAGCTAGAATTTGCTGTTAGGTTTTCTTGCTCTGAACCTGGTACCCTTTTTACTGCACTACTCTGTCTCTTTTTTACTTTCCTATGAAGTGAGAAGGTAGGTTTCTAGAATTCTTCGGATAAACTCAGACACATGGAGTTAATCTAATTGAGGAACATCACTTTCAATCAATAATCAAAAAATCATCATTAATCAAACAACTACCATATGCCAGGCATTGAACTAAGCAGTGGGAATACAAAAAGAGGCAAAAGATGCTGCCTGCCCTCAGGGAATTTACAATTAATGGGGGGAGACGAGATACAAACAAATATATAAAAAGCTATTTATCTACATACAGACACCTCCTAACTGCATGACCTAGTGCAACTCACTTAATCTCTGTTTGCAGATGAAGCAGCTGGGTGGTTCAGTGGATGAAACACTGGGCCTGGAATCAGGAAGATAATCCTGGGCAAGTCATTTAATTTCTGTTGCCTTAACCCACTGGAGAAGGAAATGGCAAACCATTCCTGTATCATTGCCAAGAAAAATGCATATATACATACACACAAATAAATTGTTGAGTTGTTTCAGTTATGTCCAACTCTCAACTCTTCATGATCCCTCTTAGTAATAAACTGAAATTATTTCTCTTTTTCTTTTCTAGTGGATTAAGGCAACAGAAGTTAAGTGACTTGCCCAAGAGAAATGAGAAAACAGAGGCAAACAGGGTTATCTAACATGCCCAGGTTTAGATAGCTAGTAAGTGTCTGAGGCTACATTTAAACTGTGGAAGATGAATCTTCCTGAGTCCAGGCCTGGAACTCCATCACCTGTGCCATCCCAAAGAGAGGGAAACAGAGAGAGTAAGAGACAGAGAGACAGAGAGACAGAGACAGAGAGACACAGAGAGACAGAGATGGTAAATAACCTAAAAATGATTTACATAATACCAATTGGTACTATTGTGATAATTCTTCAAATTCTATTTGAGAAATCCCCATTCTGACTTCAATGCAAGCACTGTAGAACATTTCAAATTGGGGAAGGAACCAATTATTTTTTATTATTTTAATTATTTTTATTAAGTCAAATTCCTTTTTTTTTAGAATTCAGTCTTTTAATAGAGAAGAAAATGGATATCTAGCCCACATCTGAAGTCTTATGGCCATTCTTACACTTTAATTCCTGTCTTTTCATCTGAACAACTACTTTTTACTTCCCACACTCATGTATTCTAGCCAATACAGGAGTTCTTGACCTTTTTTGTGTGTCATAGACCCCTTTGGCAATTTGGTGAAGCTTATGGCTTCCTTCCAGAATAATATTTTCAGGGGCATAAAATAAAATATTTAAGCTCACAGAGAAACCAACTACATTGATATAGTTACTAGGTAACGACTCTTGATTCAATGTCTTTATGAAAAAAAAATAATGAATTAGAACACTTGTTTGTTGGACTTCACAGGCTTCATAGCTGAGAAGTAGCAACTATAAACATAAAACAAATGGATATAATTATGTTTTGTCAAATATTCAGGATAATTTCTACTTCAATATAGTATTACAAAAATGTCTACATTAAAAAGAAATATTCTTGTGATGAAAAATAAGGTGTGGTTTAATTGGAGTAGAAGCCATAAAGAGAAAATCTACTTCTGAATTTTTAATGCCTCCAAACACTTTTTTCATAGTGATTCATGTTCTGCTCTATGAATGAAACAGACCATACACAGATTCCACTGGTTTATTCTGAAACTCAGTAGAAGAATTAGTCTGTCTCCTTTAAAAAAAACTCTGTTCATGTTCCATTTTCCCTGTGTTGTTGATATGGCCCTTTAGTCTAATGACTACCTCAGCACTGTTATAGCCATATCATTGTTAATCTTTCCTTTAAAACTTCAAGATTTCAATTTTATGAGTTTCAGGAGAAAATTCAAGAACCACATTAAAAGCTATTACCAATTTGGAATTCAAAATGTAAAAAAGAAAAGTTATAGACAGATAAACAAATGAATGATTTTTATCAAAGCTATTATCTAAACTCCATGTCTTAGTCTCCTTCAAGATTCAGCTTCAATCTCACTTTCTTTAGGGGGGGTCTTACAGGCTTCCCCTGTTGTTTATGTCTTCTTTTCTGCAACTGTCTTACTACTCTGTACTTACTATTCTGTATGTAAAGTGTATGTATGTATGTATTTACATGTTATCTCCAACACTGGAATGAAATCTCCATGAGAGCAGGGACTGTTTTTTGCCCTTCTTTGTTTCCCTAGAATTTAGCAAAATGCCTAGAACATAAGTGCTTAATAAGTGCTTAATACCTGCCTGTCTGACCATTTATAAAGAATACTGTCAGTACAATTAAGCCTAGAGATGGAACAGTTCCCATTTATGTTAAGGTAGAAATGGCTTTCATTAACATTGCTTTAATATTCCAGTGGATCTGTGATCTTTGAGGTGATATTGCATCTAATGTTGGAGATTATAATCCAACCATTACTGTGTATTCTATGTAACACTTGTCCATGTTTCCCCATAAATTTATTCATTCTCTTTCTGTTCTGAGGATCTCAAAAAAAGGATACCATCCCTTATCCCTCACTCTCACTATTTCCTATTCTGTCATGTATATCTTTGGTGACATTCTTTATACTTCTTCTGCATCATTCCCTGTTTTCAATGCTTTGCAGACTTCTCAGGCCCACCATCCATCCTTTCATTGCCTTCTGGGTGATCCTCACCTTTAATTCATGGAGAGTGTAATTTTCAATGACTTACAGCCATATGACATAACTGGAATAATACTATAACTTAAAAGATGAGCTTTTGTTTCAGGGAGGAGTTGAGGATCATTAAAAGAACTTTGAAAATTATCAAGGATGACTTAGTCTGGCCACTTCTGGCTCAAATATGGAACCAGTTCATTGTCCATTTGCAATGTCTGTCAAACATATATTGATGATAGAGATAGATGATAGAGATATAGGTATAGACATAGATTAGATGTACGTGACAGATAAAGATGTGGATGATATGATACAGGTATAGATATGGAGAAAGAAATAGAGACAGAAAGAAGTATAGGTAAAAATATATATAGGTACTATAGATAAATATAGATGCTATAAATATTGATTATAGAAGTAGATACAGATTAGATCAAGAGAGAGATGATATAGATATAGGCATATGGGGGAGAGAGAGATATAAGTATAGAGAGATGCTATAGATATGGATTATAGATAAAGTTTTAGATATAGAAGTAAATATGAATATAAATACTGATGAATCAGATTAAAAACCCCATTACCAACTTTATTTTCAATAACCCTTTAAGATATTTCTTTCTCTACCTTATATTCCCAAACAGGATTGGCTGCACTGGAATTCAAGTACCTTAGTAGTAGTTAAACAAAGGCACATTTCTTTCAAGGCAAACAAAGAGCCATATTCTGGCTGGTTTATAAAATCAAGTTCTGAAAAAAAATAGGACTTCAAAAATTGGTGCAGATAGCTGAATACCAAGCAGATTACACAATATCTCATTCACATTGACACCCAGGAAGTGTGCTGAGTCTTGTGGAAGTCAGTACCCTAGCCATTATCCACTCTCAGAAACTGTAAACAAGACCATGTGAGGACTCAGCTGGAAAGCTTCCTCTGAGTCAGACTACAAACTTCCGAGCATGATGTTGTGGGTGGAAACAGATACAATCCCAAAGATGCACAGAATAGAAAACCGGAGGCATGAGATGAGTTTTTTTATTATCGTGTCACACAATGGACAAAAATGAGTAGGCTTTTAATTTCTTTCCAGCAGTCACATAATAACATTCAGAATGTTATCTGGGTTTTGTCATTTCTACATAGTTTCCAAACAAAGATAGTCTACCTCTTTTTTGACAGCTCCAGTATTGGGCAACTAAAGGGTGAGGCATCTATATATTATTTTCCAGTGGACATTCAAAGACTCTGAAAAATAACTATACATATATCTATATCTACGTATAGCTATATCTGTATATCTATATCTATATCTATACATATGCATGCATACCTAGTATATATTACAGACTCCTCGAGAATTCCTGCACAGCATTTTCTCATGTAGATGCCCAGGGCAATAATGATTAAGAATGAATGACCTAGAGAGTTATGTAAACACCTCTACAACCATAGTAACCTTGAATATAACAGGGATTCTCACAAACTAAATGGATAATTCATCCACTTAAAACTGACCTGTAGCCATCAACAGCAGAAAAGAGGTGGAAAGGAGGCAGGTTGTGAATAACCAAAGTATGTTTTTATCAGGTAAATACTGAATTTTCAAATATAAAACTTCAGTATCACTCCATTTACTAGCCTCATCAAATAGTATCTAATCAGTAACTGTAAAAATGTCCCTACTCCTCCCCTACTTTTCCATACTTCTAGGTATTTATATATTAGGAAGCTTGGTGGCGCAATGGCACTCTTGAGTCCTAGAGTAAGGAAGCAATGTGTTCGTATCTGCCTCAAACATTTACTAGCTATGTGACCCTGTCAAGTCACTTAATCTCTGTCTGCCTCAGTTTCCTCATCTGTAAAATGAATTGTATCAAGTGAGATATTTCTAAAGTGCTCTGCAAACTTTAAAATGTCATACAAATCTTTATAGTCATTATTTTAATATAGCTTATTTTTATATATTTATATCTCCTATAGCTTTTTGGGGGCTTCATATGGCCTTGCTTCAGATTTCAGAAATATTGGAGATTCCAGTCATAAATGCAATCTTGTTTTTCTCATTTGAAATATTCATATTCTTTGACCCACAGATCCCATTGCAAAGAATACACTCAAAGAGGTCAAAGACTGAAACTTCTCACATATACCAAATATTCATATCAGCATTTTAAAGGCAGCAAAAAACTGGAAACAAAGTAGATATAGAGCAGGAGTTCTCAGTTTCTTTTTTGGTCGTGGACTCCTGGGCAGTCTGATGAACCCAATGAATTTCTTCTTAGAATAATATTTTAAATGCCTAAAATAAAATGCATAGAATTGCAAGGAAGTCAGTTACAATGGAAGTGCAGTTATAAAAGTACTCTTAAAAATGAGTTCATAAGAATTCTTTGATACAGAGCTATTATGCATATGCATGTATGTATGTATACATATATATATTTATGATACTTGCATATAAATATATATACTCATGTAGTACATGCAAGGCATGCAGTAACAGAACAACCCTAGTCATTGGTAGTTCCTATCCTCAAAAATAAGCTTCCGTTGAAAACCCCAAGTGGTGAAAACTAAAAGGAAAAGTGGGTAGATATAAGATTGTATTTTTAACCCTTTGGGGCTTGGAACAATGAGGAAAAAAGCATACAAAAAAAGACTTCCTACCTTATTTCAAAAGCTTATGAGGGACTTCTCTCTAATCATATCCTTTCATTCTGTTAAGAGACTGAATCTGAGTGATCTAATATTATTTTGTGCAAAGACTGGCAAGTAACCATTCCTTGTGTCCCACTGGTAGTAGCCTAAATATACTATACATTCACAGGAGACACAAAGGAAACAGTGACTTTTTCTAATGCAAGGCTGGGATCCCCAACCCTCCAACCCACGAATAGAATTTTCAGTGTATGCCTCATCTCTGCACATCTAGTCCATCACATACTACCAGGAGATAAAAAATAGTATTTGTCATCTATACTCAAGAATGGTCAGAATTCTTATACCTAGAAGCAATAGAGTAAAAGCCAATACTCTGATCATAGGTGAATTGGGTCAATGGAAGTAAGAGAGTCTTACAGATATTGGATTTCTTTCTATGAGAGTTCATTTACAATTTATTCAATTTCTTTTTCTGAGATTGAGCTATATGAGAACAAGAAATTATTTATTTCTTGTTCTATTAATCTATTTTTTCTCAAAAGATGTTTCATTCAAGTTATCAATTTTGTTGACATATAAAAAGAAAATAATGTTAATAAAATTTCCTTTATTTCTTTTTTACCAATTCTTTTTTTAAGACTAATTATTTGATATTAATTTTAAAAATCAAATTAACTAATAGTGAATCTATTTCCAACTTACATATGAGCAAGAATGTCCATTATCATATCCCCAAGTGGTCTTCTAGCCTTTCCTTGAAGACTTCTAGTGGTAAATAGTCCATTACCTCCTGAGATAACACATTCCACTTTGGGAAAGCTCTAATTGTTGAGAAGCTTTTCCTTACATGCAGACTAAATATACTTCTCTGTATCTTCAACCCACTACTACTAATTCTGTCTTCATGACGATAAGAAACCAAGTCTAATATTTCTTGCACATGCATTTTACCAGAAACCAGAGTCAGTCTCACTAAGCCACAGTGTTTCACACTATAGAATCTCAACTTTTTTTCTGAAAATTGAGGTATTCTTCTTTTTCCAATGTTGTGAAAATTCACCTGTTTAGATACAACATGGTCTATGCTGTCATAGAGCTTCTGTGATGGAGAGAGCTGGGTGATGGAGGGAATATCATGGGGTGACAGCAAGGCATAAACACAGGCAACTATCATGTAGTATATTACAAAATAACCCCTCAAATACTTGGAAGACAGTTATCATGTTTTCCCTAAGTCTTTGCATCTCTTTATAAAACTTTCACATCATCTTCAACCAATCCTCCTGTGGCTCCATCTTGGTTGGCCTTTCCTGGATACTCTCTAATTTAGCAATTCTAAAATTGTGATGCTCAGAATTTTTCATAATACTCCATATATGGTCTGACTAGAGCAAAATATGGTAGGACTAATATCACCCTTATTTTGGATTCTATTTCTTTTTAAAATGCAGCTTAAGTTCACATTAACATGTTTGGCTACAAGTATAATAATAGCTAGCATATCACATTGTGAATGCATATTAAGCTTGTAATCCACTACCCCAAGTCTTTTTGTTTTTCAGATGGACAGAGATCTAATGGTTCCTCATCCATCTTGTACATATGGAATTGATTTTTAACCAAATTGTAACACTTTACATTTATTCCCACTAAATGTCATTTTATTCAATTGGGCCTAAAGTTGGATCTTGGCTATAACTTTCAATATGTTATCTAGCCCTTTCAACTTTGATAGTTGAGAAAGGGAAAGGAGCAAAATTAATTCCTAAAATTATGAACATGAGAGATGTAGTTGTCAGAAACAGAAATGGTGAACTCAGAAGAAGCAAGTTTAGGGAGAAAGCAAGATCTGGTCTTCAGATGATATTAGGACATCTAGATATAAACCTCTTTTATGTAAAGCGATGGATATAAAGTTCCAAGGAGAGTTCAGGATAAGTGATATGGATCTTGAAGTCATCTGCATAAAGGTGGTAGTTCAAATCATGAAATTAAATGAGATTACCAAGGGAGATATTGTTCATGAAAAAAAGAGTTCTAAGAATAGACTAATGAGAAACACCTTCCTTAAGGCAGTGAGGGGAAGATGGGGAGCCATCCAAGAAGAAAGATCAGGAATAACGGGAATAATAAAAAGATCAGAAAGGAAAGGTTTTCAGGAAGTAAGAAGCAGTCAGAAATGTCAAAAGCTGCAGAATAAAAGAATAAGAACTGAAAAAACTAATCAAAGAGGTGTAGGCAATTAGGAGAGGAGCTTCAGTAGAATAAGGGAAACAGAAATCCAAGAGCAAGGGGTTGGGAAGAAAGTCAGTCATTTTGTACAGACAGTTTTTCCAAGAAGCTTATCAGTGAGGAGAAGGAGAAAGATGGAAAAATAAATGGAGAGGGGGGACAAGAAAATTGTTTTTACATGGTCCAAACCCTCTTCCTACCAATTTATAGATAAGGAAACTGAGGCCTGGAATTTATCCAACAGCATAGCCAAAATCTGAACCCAGAATTTCTGACTTGAAATTCAGTCCTTTTCTGTATTATCATTCTACCATAGTAAACTAGGATAAAAGCCAAAAGAAAATTTTTTTATAAAATATTTGGTAAGGAGAACAGCATATTTAGAAGCATATGGAAGGAGACCTTAGACAAAGACAGACTGAGGATGCATAAGAGAGAGAGCCTACCAGCACTAGGTCCTGGAGGAGAGAGAATAAAGGTTCCAGGACACAGGAAGAGTGATTAGCTTCCAGTAAGGAGTAAGGATACCTCTTCTTCCATAACTGAGTAGAGATAGGTTGACAGATTGGTGATGCTGAGCATTTTTAACAATAAAAAAAGTATAGAGACCATATATTGGATGATCTGAGTCTTTTCCATAAATTAGCAGGTACTTTCCTACTATAAATGTGCAATGTGAAATGGGATTTCATAGGATAAAAAAAAGACATAAGAAAAAGATGAGGTTTAGCATAATAAAAGCTAATATTTATATAATCCTCAGAATTGCAAAATGAATTATAAATATGATGTTTTTTTCTCACAACTCCAGGACATAGGTGTGATTACTGTTCCTATTTTATAAATTAGAAAACTGAGGTAGTCAGAGGTTAAGTTATTTGCCAGGGTCACAGAATGTCTGAACCCCAGATTTAGCACTGTACCAATTGTACCACCCAGTTATCTATTGTAGAGTTGTTATTCAGTCAGTTCAACCATGTCCAACTTTCATGACCAATTTGTGGTTTTCTTTGCAGAGATATTAAAATGGTTTGCCATTTTCTTCTCTAGCTCATTTTACAAATAAGGAAACTGGGACAAAGAGGGTTGTGTTCATCCTTCGTTTTCGAAAAGGACCAGGACATCAGAGAAATGATGACATGACTTGCACTTGACTTTGTTTTGAGGGAGGGAGGGTTGTGCAGGTCACCAGCCTCACTTCTCCTCCAGAGCCATCTGAATCCAGTGACTGACTAGAGATGGCCCAGGATGCACTGGGAGACCTTGGGCCCTTTAGGCCAAGGTCTTTGCAGGTACTCATTTAGGGTGAGGCAACGACCATTCATTGAATAGGCCTGTTTAAGAAGTAGCCAGGGCATGACCCCTTTAATGAGGTCAAGAAAATAAGTCATCAGACTGGGAGGGAAACAACAACAGTTATTACTGATAATCACTCTAAAGTTAGGAGGGTCTAACTGTATTATGAGCTTTACAAACTCTAAACCAATACCTAAATATCAGCTATTATTATTAACCTCACTACAGTCTGCAAAACTGGAGCTAGCAATAATTTTCCCTTTGCCCATTCAGACATTAAGGTCATTGCAGTTTCCGGTAAGCCAAACATTTGACCTTGAACTTTTGCAAGGTAAACATCCTGTGAAAGGAAATTAAATAAAGAAAACTTCCTCCCACTTGGCACACAGATTCTGTTATAAAGATTCTAAGTAAATCATTTTTAAATCTCTTTAAAGGCATTAAGACATCTGAGAATTTTGTTGTTGTTCACAGCAGGAAACTGATGAAAAATCAAACATTCAGAGTGTTCTGATATCCTTACCTATCCATGCCTTTAAAAGAAAAAGAAGAAACAAAAACAAAAACCTCTCTACTTAAGTAAAATCTTCCTTATCATGCTATCTAAAGTAGTCCTTCTAAGGACCTTTTTCTTAGGTCTTATAAGTGAAATAAATCAGAAAAGCCCACCCCACCACTATGAAGCACACCACCTTATGAACTATTTTTCTGGATTTGGTGTCTGTATTGACCAAATTAAATGTATAACTAATATAATTTGAGGCTCACCTGTCTTTTCTGTTTTGTGTCTTTTACCCAAATATTGCTCTTGAGAAATCTGGTTTAAGCCTCTGTGGTTATCTTGTGAATTCAAGAGGTCCAGAGTTATCAAACTGGAGGTCAATTGCCCTGCAGAAGGTAGTTTTCATAACCACGCTCTTCTCAGAGGAGAAAATGGCCAAGTCATACATGTCTGACTGGCAAAGATGTGGACCTTGAGTGAGTTGGTTGGATTGTCCAGACCTGAAATGAAAGTAAAATGTTCCTGAGAGTGTATAATAGAGGTAACAGGCTATAGTGTCTGTATGTGTATGTAAATGTATACATGTATATGTGTATATATGTATGTATATTTATATACACTTAACAGTATTTTATGTTTTCAGCATTCTTTTGACTTTTAGGCATTCCTAGAGGAATATCAGCTGATTTTGAAGAGAGAAAGACCCTAAAAAAAAAGTCCAGCTTCTGACACCTACTGGCTGTGTGACCCTAAATAAATTACTTAGTCTCTCACTGCTCTGGGTAATTCTCTAAGACTATAAGTTATAGGGAGAAGTTATGTAGCCCAGTGGGTAGAGTGTTAGGCCTAAAGTCAGGAATATTCATTTTCCTAAACTCAAATGTGGCCTCAGACACTTACTAGCTGTGGAACCCTGGACAAGTCATTTGACCCCTTTTGCCTCAGTTTGTCATTTGCAAAATGAGATGGAGAAAGAAATAGCAAACCATTTCAATATCTTTTCCAAGAAAACCTCAAATGGGATTACGAAGAGTTGGACATGACTGAAATGACTGAACAAATGAAATAAATTGTAGAGAAAGTGCAGGTCTGCATTGATAGATGTCCTATACTAATAAAATTGTCAGGCAAATCCTTATAAAACCATTATTACTCCTTAAGGTATGAAAAATCCCTGTGGTATTGGAAGGAAGTTTGAGAGGTCATCTATAGTCCATCTTTCTGGCATAGGAGAATGGATACCATTGCTAAAGGACTTTAAAGAAATTCCAC
Organism: Notamacropus eugenii; assembly: GCF_028372415.1. Taxonomy (NCBI): domain Eukaryota; kingdom Metazoa; phylum Chordata; class Mammalia; order Diprotodontia; family Macropodidae; genus Notamacropus; species Notamacropus eugenii. The sequence continues at coordinate 109,770,202 of NC_092872.1, read as the reverse complement.
AAGCCCTCTAGTAAAGCATTCCAATATGTAGCAAATCTCACTGTCTGGAAATTTTTCCTTTTTTCCCTAATCTAAATCTGTCTTGCTGCACTCTAAGCCTTTTACCTCCTGTCTGGTTTTTAATAGCAATGGAGATGGTCATCATCCATCATCTATCCACTGTCCTAATTGAAAGTCATTTTAAAGTCTATATTTAGCTTCTCCTATAGACTCCTTAATCCCTCCTTCTTTCATTTCCCCACATAATTAGCTAACAATCCTTTCCATTCTCAGACCTTTAATCATCTTTTTTACTCTCTTCTGAATCATCTCTGAGTTCTCCAAGACCTGTGAAGTGTGCAGCCCGGAACTAGATGTTTGATCAAGGACCTAACATGTTGAGACCTCACTGTTTGTTACGTTATCTGTTCTCACTAGGACCTAAGAAACATTTTACTAAGGAATGACTGAAAGAATGCTATGATACTTTATGAGTTGAAATTAATTGAATTATATGTTGATTTACTAAATGAATTTACTTATTTAATTTATGTTAAGTATTTTTTTAATCAGTCAAAAGAAAGACAGAGAGACAAAGGTATAAAGAGGCAGAGACAGAGACAGAGAGAGAGAGAGAGACTAAGACAGAGAAGCAGACAGAGGTAGTCAGAGACAGACAGAAGCAGAGACAAAGACAGAAAGATGAGACACTGATCAAAAGACTGAGACAGAGACACAGAAACAGAGATGGGGCTGTGGCATGTCCTGAAAATCTGACTCAGGGAGGGAAAAGAAAGAATGTGGCAAAGTAGTAAAGGAAGAATTCTTGTTTTTACAAACTGAACATAGAATCTTTTCTCTAAATAAAAAAAACAAAACCTCATGGATCCCTCTCTAGCAATCAAGAATAATTGTTCATCTACTATGGTATTAGATGGGTATTTAAATCACAAAAGGGTTTCATAGGTCGGATAATCATGACCAAAGGATTAATCATCAAGTAGCTAATCTGTCAACCATGCTTGTACAAAAAAAATTACATATATGTTATTGTTCAGTCATTTCCCACTCGTTGTGACCCTATCTGTGGTTTTCTTTGCAAAGATACTGGAGTAGTTTGCCATTACCTTCTCCAGCTCATTTTGCAAATGAGGAAACTGAAGGAAACAGTGACTTGCCCAGGGTCACACAACCAGCAAATGAGGCCAGATTTGAACTCAGGTCTGTCTGACTCTAGGCCCAGGACTCTATCCATTGTGCCACTTAGCTGCCTCATACACAAGACATACACAGAGTAAATGGAAGGTAACTTCAGAGTGAAGGCACCAGTAGTTCTCTTAACTCATCCGTGATTCTTTCCAAAGGGTGGCTGTGAACAATGAATTGCTGAATGAGAATAGGAACATGGAATGAAAACATGTCAGAGATGGAGACATCACCAGAGACCATTTTTCCAAGCCCCAAAAATGTGAAGCAATTTGTCCCAAGGAAAGGATGAAAGTTTTGTCAACCAACAGGAACCAGTCTCTAACCTGTGGGTGGCCGGAGCTAAGTCAGAGACAGATGAGTCAGGAATCAAGCGGAAGTTGAATCTCAAAGTGAGGGAAACAGCTCGCAAGCAAAGACACACATGCTGGAACCAGGCCTCTAGAGGGAGGGAGGATGGGAAGGCAGAGCAGTATGGGGAGATATCTATACTTACACCTATAGCTTTGCAGAGAGCCCTGACAATGAGGATAACACCAACAATGTGACAAGTTTGGTTCAAAAGAGGACTTCATGACTAGAATATGGGTATTTGTCCAAGCTCAGAAACCACCTGATGCTGCTGTGAAACAATACTGGGATTTTGCTGTGACTGAGATCATCCAGAGGGTGAGCGCAAAGGATTATTGTTACACCAAGTTCAGGTAACTACTGCTTGCTGGCCTTAGCTCTGGAAAACAAGATATCTCCTGATAGGTTGACATTTCCCCCTTTTGGCCAAAGGGAGGGAGTCTGAAAGAACCCCTACTCTTACGGTCAATAAAAAAAGGAAGGTATAAGCCAAGCTGTCATAAGGGGCCAGTTGGACCAGGAAGAGATGTTGCCTAAGGGGATAATTCCTTAAGGGTAACCTATGGGGAAGTGTATCCCAGGTATCATTGCTAGCCATTGTTTGTTTACCAGCAGAGATACAAAAGAGGAGAAAAAAGTAGGACGTTATACGGAGCCCTCTTTCAGAATCTTGGAACAGCTGTTTCATCTGAATGTCAGCTGCTAGATGAACCTTGATGTCTCTGGAGGGTTCTGCTATGCACTCAGCAGCAGGGGCTAACCCAAACTGAGTCAGCAGTGGGCAGGAAAATTCCAAAACACTAATTCTCATATTTGGCTACCAAAAGAGGGGATTCCCCATGAATTCAAGAGACAGGAGATTAAAGAAACAAATTTACAGTATTGTTTTCTTCTTAAGGTGAGACGTGCCTATAAAGCCAAAGGCTAAATAATAAAAGTAATACATATAAAGAGCTATTAGCTGAATAAAGAGAAAGGGAGTTATGTGGAATACATTGCAACCTACTACAAAATATTTCATTTTAATTCACACCAAAATAGGAATTGAAATGGTAACTGCAGTGCTGAAATAATTTTCATGGGCCCTACACTGAGTGGAATGAAATCCACTATAGACAACACACAAGTTAAATTGACCAAAAGATATACAATAATCCAGTTGGAAATGATTAATTCATGAACAAGATAACTAGTGAAATAGCAGAGGTGTGTGTTTAAGAATGTAACAAATCTATTAATTCTCCAAAGGGAATGGGGAATTTGAGTGAAAAGGTGTTACCTTCCCCACCCAGTTTTATTCTCTGCCCAAATAGTCTTTAATTAGTCAGGAAGAGAAAACCATGGTGGAATAGAAAAAATATGAGACTTGCAGTGAAAAGACTTGGATTTAAATGCTGACTCTGTCACTTAGTGTGACTGTGACCTTGGGCCAAGTCGCTCAATTCCCTTAGGCCTCTGATTCCTCATTTGTAAAATGAAAGGGATGAACTAAGTTTCCCTCCAGCTTTAAATCTTATGTATAAATGTCTTTCTACAGTTCTCCTGTGGTTGTCTTAAAGTGTTATGTGAATCTTTAAACGTTTTTCTGGAGGCAGCTAGATGATATAGTGGATAGAGTACTGGATCTCAAATCAGATTGTCAAGATCTAGCCAGATCTAAGCTTGAGTCCTACCTCAAAGTTTCCTAGCTGTGTGGGTCTGAGCAAATCACTTAATCTCTCTCAGCCTCAATTGCCTCATGTATAAAATGGTAATAACATTAATCTGCCTCACAGGGTTAGTGTGAGGATCAGATGAGATATACATAAAACAATTATCAAACCAAACAAACGCTATTATTATGGGGTGGGAGGGGGGAAGGAAGTAAGTTTGCAGATAGGTGGTACCTTAGATAGAGTGCTAGGATTAGTCAGGAAGATTCACCTTCCAGAGTTCAAATTTGACCTCAGGCACTTACTAGCTGAATTTAAGCAAGTCACTTAACCCTGTTTACCTTTGTTTCCTCATCTGTAAAATGAACTGGAGTAGGAAATGGCAAGCCATTCCAATATCTTTGCCAAGAAAACCCCAAATGAGATCATAAAGAGTCAAACACAACTAAAAAACAACTGAACAATAAAAATAATTATTTTTAACTGCTCAATTACTTGTTGTTTTCCTAACAACTGTAAGTTCCCCAAAGCAGCAACCAGGTCTTATGTTCTTTTGGGTTCCCAAAATTGCAGAGTATACTGTCTTGGATGCAGAAAGGGATAAATTAATAATATGTTGGAGTTTTAAAATAATATTTCTTTTTATTTGATTATTTTTTTAAAATCGTATTTCCAGATGTTAAATCTCTTCACCTAAGATCCCAACTTAGATGCTTTACTCTTTCTGTATCTTCTATATAATTAATTTCCAAAATAATCATCCAAAAACACAAGTCTGATCCTTCTTTCAAAAGCCTTCAGGATTTTTCTGTTTCCTTTAGGATAAAATACTAACTTACTTGGTCGGCATTTAAAGCCCTTGACAATCTAGAAGCCTGTCTTTCAAGGATTATTACACATGATTCCCCTTTGTGAACTCTATATTCCAACCAAATTGGCCTACATTTGCTGTTCCCCAAACTCATCATTGCACTTCCTGCCTCTGTGAGTTTGCACAAACTGTCCTCCATTCCCAGAATTCACTGCCTCCTCACTACTGTCTCTTAAAATTCTTATTTCCTTCAGATCCAACTTATGTGTGCTATCCTTTTGGAAGACTTCCCTCCAAGAAAACTCCAAATGGGATCATAAGAAGGCCAAGACACTGGAGTGGTTTGTCATTTCCTTCTCCAGCTCATCTTATAGATAAGGAACTGAGGTCAAGGTGGTTAAATGACTTGCCCAGGGTCACACAGCTGGTAAGTGTTCAAGGCTGGTTTTGAACTCAGGTCTGCATGATTCCGAGGTAAGGACTGCTTTGTCCAAAACTATATGTTTTTTTAATGTCTCTCAGACAACATTTGTCATAATATCTGTATCCCCATTATCTAGCATAATTCCTTGCACATAGCAGATCCTTAAAGATGCTTGTTGAATTGATTTTGATCAAAGATAAGGAATAAATGTGTATGTATAAAGGGATAAACCTTGTTTCTGGCCACAAATACATCAATGATTCACCAACACTTTCTCAACCACAGAATCACATAATTTCAGAGTTTGTAAGGGCCAGAAAAGTTATGTAATCCAACAATTACCTAAACAAAAGTTCCCTCCATAATATGCTAAAAATAGGTCAACATGCTTCAATTTTATGACCCTCAATGATGGAGAACTCATTACTTCTCAATAAAAACCTGTTTCTCTTTTGAAAAACTCTAATTGTGAGGAAATGTTTTTCTTTTCTCAAACTGCAATCCATTAGCCACTTTTCCTTTGCCCAAGTTGTGCCCCCCACATACCCCACCCCCTACCAAGCAAAACAAGTCCAATCCTTCTTCCATATGATAGCCCTCCAAATGTGTGAAGACTCTCATGTCATCCATGCTGCAAATGTTTCTTTCTCCATGTGACACATCCTGTTACCTCAACTGAGCTTCATGTGACACAATCTTGAATTCCATCATGTTCCTGATCATCATTCTCTGCATGCTCCACAACTTAGCAATTACTTTCCTAAGATTTGACACCTAGAAATAAATACAGCATTCCACATATGGTCTATGTGCTTTTCAAGAGAAAAAAAAAGTGTTTGTGAATTACTTAAACCAAGATTTTTCAAACTGTGTTATATGCTTGGTTTCCATGGGTATGATGAGTAGTTTTTAGTGTTTTTGAGAAGTAACAAACTATTTTCATATTATAAGTTTGTATGCAGATACTGTTTCTGAATTCAATTTTTTTCTATCTCCAAAACTGTCATCATTACCATATGGCCATGCATTTCTACCCAGGTGTAATCAAAGACCATTTTAGAAAGTAGTGTACAAAGGTGGTTCCCTATAGGAAAAAAAAGTCATTATACATTGTTTAGCTATGACTCAGAAAATGAGAAACACAAAAAGCAAACTCCCCTTCATGTATTCTATGTTCTTGTCATACTTGACTACCAGCTCTTCTCTATACTTGACTTGCCACCTCTAAATTCTGTATATTCATACAAATGCAATGTCTGCAGTATTGACCCTTCTAATCTTTGTCTTTCAAAGTCCTTATCCTCCTTGAAGGTTCATTTCAAGTGTCACCAGCTCCATAAAGATTTTCTTGATCCCCCTAAGTATTAGTGCTGTCTTTTTCATAAATATTCCTAATGTTCTTTTTTCTGAGCTCTTTCTTGCCCTCCATATACCTTACCCCATATTTTTATTATTTGTATACTTATTGAATACAATCTCCTTAGTAGATTGTAAAATCCTTGAGGTCAGGTACTGAATTTTTGTCCTTATATGCCCAAACTCTAGCATATTGTAGGTCAGCAACAAACTGAGTTACTACTTGGACATAAATGTCACAATTTCCCAAAATGTAACTGTGCACATTGCCCCATTAAAAAAAATTTCCTATGGCACTAGCTGTCCCCCATGATATTGTTTCTCCTAAAGAAGTATTTTCTTAGAACCACTTAACAAGTTGAAATTATGTTTGCTAAACATGTTCCATGACTTTAAAGAGTTTGAAAAACCCTGACCTAAAAGATCTGTTCCTGTTTATTACCCTATTAGAGATCAGTGGATCAGTAGAATGAAGGTCTGTGAGGCAGGACATAGAGATGAGTGACTTGTCCAAGGGTATACAAGTGAAAAAATAAAGTTTCTTACCAAAAGTACCTATAATAATGAAATCAGAGGTTCAGCCCCAAAACGAATCACTTATATTTTCAAAGTATTTCATTACATTCTTCTTTATTTCAGGGACTTCTGGTATTGTAAAAACAAGTACCTAAAATATTGAGGACAGAATTGGGAAAAGCTGCTTGGTTTTCTAAAATCATTTTAAAAGGCATTATATTTTTAAAGGCCCTTGTGTTTTAGACAAAAGAGTCAGTATTCTCAGACAGCATAAATAGCACATTACACAGAATTACTCTTGCAAACCACAATGTGTGATGCTCTGAATCTTTTTGCAGGCAAATGGGTGTAATTTCGACCTAAACCTACCCAAAGACAGAAAAAAAATGTTTTCATTAACCAAACACTGAATCTAGTTGCCTAAAGTGTTTGCCAAAGCCACATATCCTTTCCATTTTATTGAAGGACAGTGTTGTCTCCTTAACAGAATCAAATTTCATCCATGGCATAATAACTTAAGTCTGTAGTTCTGGTGAGAATATAAATATTGAGGAAACTGAAAACCCGCCCAGACTTCTGGGGAATACCGCACTGACTCATAGCAATCTCTTTTTACCTAGAAAGATCACTGCACAGAGCAAACGGAGGATTTGTTTTCTTAGTTATTTTCTTGGAGGGCAATGCGGTATTATGGGAAAAGAAATGGATTTTTAATCAGAGGACCTGGCTTCAAATTTCATTTCTTCTATTCACTACTTCAATTTCGTACTGAAGACCAAAAGGCCCCAGTGGTGTCACTTTTGTGACCGTGGGGATGTAACTTAACTCCTTTATAATTCATTTTCTTACTCTGGAAAATGAAGGGCTGAATCTTTCCAGCTTTAAATCTGTAAACTCAAGGTCCTAAGTCCTGAGTTTATTCCTAATTCTACCACTTACTATCTCTGTGAGCAGTCCATTTAACCCCAATGGTCCTCAGTTTCCTCATTTGTAAATGGAGCTAAGCTAGATGATCTTAGCGTGATGGCATTGGAAAAGAGCATCACTGGGTCTAAAGCAAGAAGCTGTTGTTGTTCAATCATTTCAGTCATGTCCGACTTTTTGTGACTCCTTTGGAGTTTTCTTGGCAAAAATGCTGAATTGGTTTGTCATTTCCTTGTCCAGCTCATTTTACAGAAAAGGAAACTGAGGCAAACAGGGTTAAGTGACTTGCCCAAGCTCCAGGGCAGCACTGTATCCACTATGCCACCTAGCTACATACTAAGCTACACGGGGAGCTGTCTTCAAACTCTGTCTCTGTAGCTCGATTCCTGTGAGATGTTGGCCAAGTCATTTATCTCCTTTTCATCTCTGTTTCCTCATTTGGAATGTAAGGGGCTCTGACTAGCTGATTTCAGATGTCCTTTCCAACTCTAAAACCCTATGCCCTCTGATTCCTAAGATTCTTTCTGGCTCTAAATTCCATTACCTTGGAATAACCAATATTCATTTTGGTTCTACTTCCTAAAGATATTGTTCCTCAGCTGCTACCTCACTTTCTAGACTCTGACACCTTTTAGTATGGCATATTTTTTTTCTCCAAGTGTCTACTGCCAGAATCTCTGAGCTGTCAATCACTTCCACCTGCATTTTAAGAGTCTGCCTTTACTTGTGAACATAGAGTCGATCCTCAAATAAGACTGTGTTAAATATTTAACATGTATCAGAGTACTGGGCTGCAAAGATGGCAAAAACAGGGTCCCTGATCTCAAGGGGTTCATGTTGTAATGGAGAAGACAACAATCATTTTTTTTTAAATATCCAGGTTGTATATAGACTAAATAGAAGGTCACTTCAGAGGAAAGTGACTGAGTAAAGACTTCTTGCAGATTGTGAGATTTGAGGTGAATCTTAAAGAAAGTCAAGGAAGCAGGATGCAGCGATAAGGAGAGGAAGCACTCCAGGCATGGGGAAAGACCAGTGGAAAAGATACAGAGTTGGTAGGTGGAGTGTAAGGAACAGAAAGCGGTGGAATATGTAGAGGGCAGTAGAATGCAAAAATGGATGGAAAGATAAGAAGGGACTAGGTTGTAAAAGGCTTTAAAAATTAAATAGAGAAGTTTATATGTAGTGAAGTAGTCTTAACCCATGGAAAAAGTTTTATGTGAAGCTCTTGCCTCAGAAAAGTAGCTCCATAGCAGATTCCATGCTCATATCTAGGGCACGATGCCTTCTACTCAGATCCCTTGCTGGATTTCTCTAGATCCTGATTGTCCCTTCCATTTATCTAAATCCATAATCTTGTGATCATAGGTCATAAGATTTTATTGTTCTTCAGATTCCACAACTGAGGTCCTCATAATAGCTTCCTGACCTCCAATATTGTAGTCTTTGGACCTGGCCTGCATCTGAACCTACACTATCTGCCTGGGCTTTTTGGGTTTTTTGTTTGTTTTTTTTTATGGCAGTACTTGACCACTTTGAACTTGGGCCTTGACACATCAAAATTATTATAAATTTATCTACACTGTCCTTTTAGTTTCCTGAGTGGTCTTACACTACCCACTTTCATTCACACACACACACACACACAAATTAGATACATACTGTATTCAGAGCACTTTTGCTAGGCTCTGGCAGAGATACAAAATTTACATAAATCAAATTCCAAACTCCCTCAAGGAAGTTATATTCCAATAGATGATAAGACACAGATAAGCTACATTGAATAATGTTACATGATCAGAGAATTGCCCAAGAGGGAGGGACATTACAGAAGGGAGAGGAAACCTCAGGAAAAGATCCAAGGAAGAGTGACATTTGAAGTGAGGTAAAAATGTCCAGGAATAAGCCTGAACATCTGAATAAGGCTGAATATTTGAATAAGGCTGAACATCTAAATAAGGTTTGAGAATTGGATTATATATGAAAGATTGATTGTTCTTCCAAACACCTCCATGAAGTGGCTATCTTACATTACCATGGATTGATTGAATAGATGGGAAGGACTTTCATCGCCCTATAGGTAGCATGACAACTCCCTGAGATAACTGAGACCTTCCCGTGAAGAAACACAGGGACTCAACAAGTATTCATTTAGTTCTTACTGTGTGCCAGGTACTGTGCTAAGAATTGAGAATCAAATGCAAGCAGAAGGATAGTCTCTGTCTTCAAGGAGTTATTGCTAATGAGGAAAGATGGCACATGAAAGTAGAAAAAAAAAGAGAAGGGGGAAACCAGACAAAATTACCTAGCTGGAGGAGCATAGTAAAGAAAGTTTGGAAGTCAGCCTTAAAACAAATGAAGGCATGGCTCTCTTGGAGACTTCCTCAAATGGATGCATTCTCAAAGTCATCCAATCAGAGGAAGAGGCACAAGGGTATATGGTATATCCATTTTTTTTAAATCCATAGCTAATTTCAGACCTTCAAAGATGAAGAGGTTTCTGGACCATTATAGAAAAAGTGTAATTTGGAAAAGAATGAATTGATTAAATCTCAGCATTGGGGAAAATTTCATTGGTGCAAACTATTGTGAATCAGTGCTACCCCTTTACATTAGGGAAAAGGAGGGAATACATTGCTCATTACAGCAGTAAGGAAAAGTAATCATAAATTCCTTGGATATATTCCAATTTCTAGAGGTCATTTACACTTGGAATGTAGAATGGGCTAGACATCTTGGAATGACTCTTGTTAAACTGATGTAAGAGATTGACCCAATCAGTTTAATAATCATTATAGTATTTGTTCAATAAGTTCCTGTGAGGAAATTATGCAGTTGTCTTGTGAAGTAATTTTTTAAAGGGTTTTTCTTTTGTCTGGCTATGATAAGGATCATTATATGGTATGTCTGTCTGGGGACTGGTTGCTCTCTTGGCCCACAGAAACTTCAATGGGGAAAAAATAGACAATGAAAACTAATTACTTAAAAGAAGTTGCCTTTTCCATTCAATACATTTTGATAAAAATCAAATAATTGCCAGGAACACAAATATTTATCTACAGTGATTGAACAGACTATTGTAATTGGCATCTGACTCCTTCCAAAATATTTGCCTGTCCTTCAAATTGCCTAAATATTGTCAAAAAGTTAGTAATGCAAAAGAAAAATCCTGCTCTCAGTTTCTTTTGTTATCTAGCTGAGAATTATTAAGATTCTTTTCTTTTCAACAAACCATGTTTCTTATTCATGGCACTCTCCCAATCAACAAAATAGGAAACAGATTTTTTTTTTTTTTAATGTTAAAAGGCATTGTAAATCCAGTCCCTCTTCCTTTGAACTAGCATGTTTTATTTTAATAAAATATGAAAAGAATGTAAACCAGTAGAGAATTTAACAAATTAGTAGCTAATTCCTCCTCAGTCAGCTAAGCAGAGTTGGATAAAAAGGCAAAGAATTTTGCAATGTAATAAATTACCTTCCCAAATAATCTAATTCAAGGTGTGTGTGTGTGTGTGTGTGTGTGTGTGTGTGTGTGTGTGTGTATTAGGGGTCCCAAGGTGACACAGTGGAGAGAGCACTGGGCCAGAAGTCAAGAAGAGCTGATTTCTAATTTGGTTTTACTTCACTTTACTAGATGAGTGACCTTGAGCAAATCACTTAACCCTGTTTGCCTTAGTGCGCATGGCAATCTTTTTCTTTCCAATGTAGATATTTCTAGATACCTTTTATCTTGGCATAGTTAGAAATAAGAAAATATCTATTTGAGTCAAATCATAGCACATTCATGCTGTGCCGTGGGATATGTCAATGAGGGAAGAAATATAAGTGAATACTTATATTGGTCATGAACCTAGATAGAATAGATTCCTGAAAAGATATACTTATTCAACTGAATTGAATTAACATTCCTAAGGTGAGCATTATATATAAAAAATTCACATCCAGTACATCATTTTATTTAATGGTTTATTCAGAACCATTTCAAGGCAGCTAGCAGGATATAAAGGTGGGTTCTGCTATAATCTGCCAGTTGAGCCAAAAGAACAGTGGTCACATGATCCTTCAGTTAGCCTCTGACTGATAAAGAGAAGAATAAAGAAGAACATGAAAGACCCCTCCAGGCTCAGTTCACTGGCAGCAACACAACAGAAAGTTAGGACCTGGTCTTTTTCTGAGGAACTTTGAAAACAGGATTGAGTCTCATGTGTCTGGAATGTAAGACAGAAGTATTCTCTTGACACCAAGCAGGGGGGTGGAATATCATCTTTTTCAAAGTCTTTTCTCAGTCTTGTGGTTCAATGGAAGTCTAAGAATAGATGTTTCCATTTCCCATGCCCTCCCCCTGTGCCTCCATTGTGCTATGCTCTTTGTATTGAAAAACCACTGACTGCCTCTCTGTTTATCCCAGTTTCCCCTTGCCTATTCCAGAACACCTCACAACTTACCATTCTTTGACGCTTTTTCCCCATTGACCCAATCTGCCTTTACTCCTATGTCTGCTCATCTGAACCATAAGTAGGGGACTGAAAGGGGATGTTTTTCCTACCCAGGGCAACTTCTATTCCTTCCTTGTACCATAACACTGTGTGAGTGTTAAGGTATAAGGGACAAGGGTCAAACTTAGGGACTCCTTCCAAACTGACTATCTTATTGTGATAAAGATATGTCTATCTATCTCTCTATATGTATATATGTGTACACACACACACACACACGGCAGATGATGACTCTAGAATCAAAAAGATATAAGTTCAAAATGAGCTTCAGATAATTCATAACTGTATGACCCTGGGCATGTCCCTTATCTGACACGAATCTTGCTTTCAAGTTTACTAACTGTTAGCACCTTATTTGTAAAAACTTTGTTGACTTAACTCCCTCTATTTACTTTCAACACAGATCAAATGTTCTAAAACCCTTTTGCTCAGCCAAGGCATCTGCTCCAGGGAAGGCTTGAAAGAACACAAAACTTTGCTGAGAAAAAAAGCAATCGACTTCTTTATGGTTAGCAGAATAGGGAAACTGAACCAAAATTTCATTGTATGACTTCATTATTTGTTTTAATTAATTTATTCATTTATTTACTTTGATGGAAATAATTACCCTTATTCCAACATAAGATACATTCAAAAATCAAATGAGTGATTTTTTTTTATATTTTCCCTGCCTGTGCTTTCATCTGAAAGTGTACAAACAATAAGGAATTGATTTATATGAGTCCAATCCTGACTTCTAGGACTAATTCTAATCAAGTCAAAGATTCAAATTGAGGTCTTTTACAGCCATTCAGTGCAGCAAATAAAAACTGTGTAAATTTTGAGTACATGTGTCTTTTGGGAACCCTCAGAACAGTGAATTTGGAGTCAGAGGATCTAGTTTCTAATCTCCAGTCCTACTTAGAATATTGTGAACGTGGGCAAATTTCTTAATCTCTCTGGACCTTGTTTCTCAAGCTCTAAAATGAAGGAGTTGGAGAGGATGACCTCTAAGGTACCTTGAGCTTTAAATATATGAGCTTATGAATCTATTATTAATTTGCTCACTTTGATCCTCTCCAATCTAATCATCTCCCCTCCCACCACCTTGGGCAGTAGAATAGTAATAACTGGCATTCCTGAATGCAAATTTATGGAAATAATATTTTACCAAACCTGAGATTTCATTAGTACACTGAATTTCCAGTGAGAAAATTCTCAAATAGTGCAGATCTGTACTTGTTCTTGAGCTTGGAACTTGAGAGAGTTGCTTGTGATACTGAGAAGTGAGTTAAGTTGGGCGGGGCCACACAGACATAGGAAGGATTTGAACCCAGGTCTTGCTGATTCTAAGCTCAACCCTTTAACCTTTCATATGTAGGCATATCTTGCTTTAAATGGCCTTTCCTCAGCACACTACTGCTTTTAGCAGTGTTCACCTCCATTCTCATTCATTCTGCATGATACTGTTGCTATGTTGTTATCTATCAGGTTTGATAAAATGCTCTTGACGTTTATCTCTAAAGACTTTGTACCAGAGGAACAAACAGCCATTTCAACTTTTAGGACACAGGCTAATGCATATGACCATTTCAAAGATTTCAAGCTGGAAGAGAACTTAGAAATCTTCTCATTCAAGCATTTCATTTTCTAGATGAGGAAACTGAAGAGGCTTGTCAAAAGTTATATAGGTTATACATGTGGCAGAACAGGAATTTAAACTCAAGTGGACTCCAACATTAGGGTTTTTTCCATTGCAACACACTGCCTCTAGTAACCGATTCCCAATACAAACAGATGCTTCAAGTACTCTGAAAATAAACTAATGAAAGACTGGTATCAGTATTACAGATTCCTCATCTGTAAAATGGGAATAATGAAAATACTTACCTCCAATGGTTGTTGTGAGGATCAAATAAGATAATATATGTAAAGCATTTTGTGAATCGTGAAGTATGATATAAATATTAGCTATTATGCCACAAAGACAGCTAGGCAAGGTTTTCAGGAATAGAAGACTGAGAAAAGGGAAAATTGGAATCATTCTCTCCTCATTTCTAACAGGGTGTTGTTTTTAACTCTTAACTACAAAGTACTAGTTTTTCTACTATGAGAGTACCCAATTATCCTCTGAAGTAGCCAGCCTTAGAGAGTTACCCAACGTTAAACTTTACAGTTTAACCCCAAATCCACAGGTACTATTATTAATTCATATTATATAGAACTTCTTCTGAGGTGCTCCCAGAGGTTTCCATTATAGATACCTTTCATATTATAGATACTATTCTTTTTGAAAAGATGTGTTAATAGCTTTTGTTTCTACGATATCTATGTTCCCCAATACATTTCTTCCCTTTCCCATTTCCAGAGAGCTATCTGTTATAACAAGGAAGAAGAAAAAGAAGGAAAGAAGGAAGAAAGGAAAGAGGAAGAAGGAAGGAAGGAAGGAAGGAAGGAAGGAAGGAAGGAAGGAAGGAAGGAAGGAAGGAAGGAAGGAAGGAAGGAAGGAAGGGAAGGAGGTAAAAGAAAGAAAGGGGGTGGCAAATTCAGCAAAACTAACCAAAACATCAACCAAGTCAAATATGAAATACAGTGTCCCACATCCATAATCCTCTACCCCAAAAAGAAAGAAGATGGTTGCATTATTATATCTATTCTTTGGCCACAAGCTTGATCATTATAATGTCACAGAGCTTAATTTCTATTGTTTTATGGTTATTGTTCATTTCTTTTTTATCCCTGTTGTAGTTTTCTGTATACTGATCTCCTAGTTGTGCTTATTTCATTTTAACCTAGTAGATGTAAAATTTCCTACATTTTTCTTTATCCATCTTATTCATTCTTTCATATAGCACAGAAATATCCTATTACATTCATGAATCCACTAGTGTGTAGGCATCATTCCCCAACTGATAGGAATCTACTTTTCTTCACAACTCCTTAATACTACAAAACTTTTTACTATAAATATTTTGGTTTAGACAGGACATTTCTTTAATTAAAATGCAATTTTTAAAATACGTTCAATTCTCTTCATTTTACTAATGAATAACTTGAGACTTGGAGATATTACATGATTTATATAAAGTCATGCAATATGCCAGTGCAAGAGCTAGGGGCAGAATTCAAGTGTCTGGAGGATGTATTTTTTATTTCACCAAATAAAGTACAATGTGGTGTTTGCTAGACAACTTGAGGGGCCTTAGAATTTGGGGTTTGTTTTTTTTTTAGTCCAGATGATTTTGTTTTTGAGGAAACATTTTGTGACAATGAAACTCTCTTCCCTAAGGCAAATTCAGCCACTCATCTATAACTTGTAGTTTTGGATGCAGGGAGTTTAAGGGACACACACCTAGGAGATGACAAAGGAGAAATGGTACCTGAGTCTCTGACTCCAAGAATGTGCCAGATCACTCTATAAGAATCTAAAAAGAAACTGAGAAACCAAGATGTCAAAGCATGTAGATGATCAGAATTTCCATAAATTTCTTATTGTAATAGAAAAGAAAACCTCAACACAATAATTATAGAGCATTTCATACAAGCGGAGAGTTATGTGGAAACACTTTGATAAGAAACTGTATGAATCGATGTGCGATGTTTGAATATGAGTCACATCTTTGATGTTGGGGTTTGGGGGAGGTGGGAAAACCTCGTTGCAAGTTTCAGAATGCGATGCTATCATTTACAATTAGCACCAAGGAAGTAAGATTGTAAACCTAACACTAGAGGTACATGTTGTCTAAACCCCAGGATTTAAACTCTGCCAAGTGGCTTTTTATCACTACTTAGTTTTTTTTCATTCAAAATTTCATTTTCCATACTTAGGAGAGGGTCAGTCATTACTTTATTAATACACAACAAAAGTTGACTCTAGGTATCCCAAACCATGATTAAGATTTGTTCATGTCTATCCATTCAAGAATTTAAAAACTTTTCATGCAAAGCTCCTTTACTGCGAGCTCAATTAATTTTTATTTGATTATCACATAGATAGATAATGCATGCAAAGTACTATAGTAGATGCTGGAGCTATAAGGACCAGTATAATATAGACCTTATTCTCAAGGAGTTTATGATCTAAATAGAGAAAGGTCATTTCCCCTCCTTTCTCAAAGAATGCAATGCTTGCCTCTGTTTCTTCACTCCTAACTCCTGCAATTATACTAGAAGACTCCAGTGTACATGTTGATGTTGCCTAAAATATTCTAATCTAGTTCCTCAATATACTCAGCTGCTGTGACATATTCCTCTACTCTACCTCCTCTTTATACAGGGTTGGCCATATCATTGGTCTTGCCATAATTCACAATTGTTTGGTTCCATGATTAAGAACTCTGAAATTTTGAGGGGGGGGGGGGGGCAGAGTCAAGACGGCAGAGTAGAGAGCTCTAGCTCTCACCCGTAACCCCTAAAATACCTGTAAAAAAATGACTGTAAACAAATTCTAGAGCAGCAGAAGCCACAAACTGACAGAGTAAAAGACATTTACAGCCCAAGACAGCCTAGAACACTGACAGAATAGGTCTATCACACTGGGCTCAGAGCAGAATGCAGTACAGCCTTGGCCGTGCAGCACAGCACAGCACAGATAGTACTGGAGCAGGCGTCAGGGCATGGAATCATGTGTAGCAGCTGCAGTTCCCAGATTTCTCAACCCACAAATGCCAAAGACAGCTTCAAAGGCCAGTAAGAAAGCTCTTTCACCTGGGTGAGATGGGAGTGAAGTCTGGTCCCAGACCTAGCCCAGCGCAGCAGCCTCCACTTTTGGAGCCCTCAGCCTAAAGACCCTGGGAAATTAACCAGCTGATCTGGGTTTCAGTTCTGAGTGGGAGTCCTGGGGTGAGAAGGAGTGCTGGCATGGTGGAGCTGGTGGTGGCTGTGGAGAGGGAATCCTACTTGCAGATCCTGGGCAGAAAAGAGTGCTTGTAGTTGCTGATAGCCCAGAGTGCAGGCCAAGAGAGGACAAAACTCCTCCTCCCACCATGGAGGAATTGTGAACTTACAGGTCCCTAGAGTATACCCTCCACTTGACAAAGGACTCAAAAGTCAAGTAACTGGCTAGAAAATGCCCCAAAAAAGGCAACAAATAAGACTATAGAAGGTTACTTTCTTGGTGAAAAGGGATTTTCTTCCATCTTTTCTGATGAGGAAGAACAAAGCACATTGCCAGAAGAAGACATCAAAATCAAGGCTACTACAGTCAAAACCTTCAAAAACAAAGGTGCAATGGTCTCAGGCCATGGAAGAGCTCAGAAAGAATTTTGAAAATCAAGTAAGAGAAGTGGAGGAAAATTGGGAAGAGAAATTAGAGCAATGCAAGAAAATCATGAAAAGTGAGTCAACAGTTTGCTAAAGGAGCTCCCCAAAGAATGCTGAAGAAAATAACACCTTTAAAAATAGATTAACCCAAATGCAAAAGAGGTCCAAAAAGCCAATGAGGAGAAGAATGCTTTTAAAAATAGAATTGGTTAAATGAAAAAGGAGGTTCAAAAGCTCATGGAAGAAAATAGTTCTTTACAAATTAGAATGGAGCAGACAGAAGCTAATGACTTTGTGAGAAACCAAGAAATTATAAAATAAAACCAAAAGAATAAAAAAATAGAAGAAAATGTCAAATATGCCATTGGAAAAAATGATTGATCTGGTAAATAGATCCAGGAGAGATAGTTTAAAAATTATTGGTCTACCTGAAAACCATGATCAAATAAAGAGCCTAGACATCATCTTCCAAGAAATTATTAAGGAAAACTGTCCTGATATTCTAGACCCAGAGGGAAAAATAGAAATGGAAAGAATTCACCAATTATCTCCTGAAAGAGATCCCAAAAGGAAAACTCCTAAGAATAATGCAGCCAAATTCCAAAGTTCCCAGGTCAAGAAGAAAACATTACAAGCAGCCAGAAATAAATAATCCAAGTATTATGGAAATGCAGTTAGGATAACAAAAGATCTAGCAGCTTGTACATGAAGGGATTGGAGGGCTTGGAATATTATGTTCCAGAGGTCAAAGGAAATAGAATTAAAACCAAGAATCACCTTCCCAGCAAAACTAATACTTCAGGGGCGAAAATGGTCATTCAATGAAACAGAGGACTTCCAAGGATTCTTGTTGAAAAGACCAGAGGTGAACAGAAAATTGGACTTTCAAGAGAAACATGAAAAAGTAAACAGGAAAAAGAAGCCTTAAGGAACTCATTAAAGTCGAACTGTTAACATTCCTACATAGAAAGATGTTATTTGTAACTCATGAGGCCTTTTTCAGTATTAAGATAGAGGGAATATACATATATATATA